>NW_026596085.1:1078022-1099675 GCF_907164565.1 Psammomys obesus
ATGGTCTTACTGTGGAGCCCAAGTTGGCCTCAAACCTGCAATCCCCCTGCCTCATCCTCTCCTTCTCAATGATGGGATTATTTCTGGCTTTCACCGGCACATGCATACACCCACACACAGCGTAATAATTAAAAAGACAATTTTCTTTAGACAAAGTTGGCCTAGACATTCTCCTAGTTCAGCCTTGCGGGGATTCTAAGTGTGAGGCACCATTTCTGGTCAATGCATGGATCTGAAGCAGCAAATTCTATCCAGTCTAGTGAACACATGCATAAGCCCTACTGAGACACAGCTCCTAGAAGCCCCCTACCCTGCTAGCTAGCTCTCTCTACCAGCAATGTCACCAGTCCATGTCATCCAGTCAGCTTCAATTAAGACTCCTTCTAACCGAGTTCTTGCTGTATAGCCTAGGCTAGCCCTAAATTCTGAAGACCACCCTGGCTCGGAAGATCAATGCCACACTCGCATGCATTCTGTAACCAATGGAGTAATTTCCATTCTCAAGCCTTATTTATTTAGCAAGTATTTTTAAGGTCACAGCTGCCACATTCCTGTAATCCCAAGACTGAGAGGCTGACACAGGAAGACTAGTAAGTCTGAGGCCAGCCTGGGTCACCAAGAGAGATCTTGACTCAAAACACAAACCAGAGGATCTGGGAAAAGTAAACAGAAAACTTGTAGACAGAACTCAAATACCGTAATAACTGTGATTTCTGGGGGAGTAAAAACATCAACAGAAGTAGAAGCAGGCAGATCTCTGTGAGTTCTGGGACAGCTAGAGCTCCGTAGTAAGATAACACCTTGTCTCACAATTCCAAAACAACCAAACCAAAAGTGGCATGTTCTCCTACCTTTTAGCCCCTACTGCTATCTTTTGGTAAAATGCAAACTTTAAAAGACAAGCTGCTTCACATGATAAGTAAACAGTTTCTTGAAGGGGGTGTGAAGGGACACAGGATTCGTACCACTACGTAGACTTGCCGTACTGGGTAAAATGCTCCCCACCAGCACAGCACACCACAGAGAGGCAGCTATTAATACCCAACCCAGGCGGCACAGCACACTTCAGGAAGGCTCTGGTGCCAGCTGGTGCTGGCTAGCTTTATACATCACAGCGCCCGCCTTGTCTCTTCAGGGCCCTCGGCGACTCAAGCGTAGCTCACACATGATTACTGTGCATGCTGGACTCCTGCTCTGCCTGGCTTGCTGGGCCGTAGTCTGGAGCCACACCACAGACTCTCTAGGGCATGCCTGTATCACTGCATTGAGCTGTGAACCTAAAGAATATGCTGTTTGAAAAAGCTCCTGCCAATGCTGTTTCCCTTTTAAAAAAAAAAAAAAATTCATTTTTATGTACATGGTTGTTCTGCCTTCATGAATGTACACTGCATACGTGCATTGTCCAGAGAGGCCCCAGGAGATGTCAGACCCTCTAGAAATGGAGTGACAGACGGCTGGGAACTGCCATGTAGGTGCTGGTAATCTGGGCCCTCTGGAAGAGCAGCCAGTGCTCTTAATCACTGAGCCATCCCATCTCTCCATCCACGAAGCAACACTATTATTATAGAGTAAAACTGAAGAACTCTGTATCATAGAGTTAATTTAATACAGAGACTAACCAAGGAACTCATTGATCCAATGGGTAAGAGCAGTCTCCAAACGTCCACCGGACAGAACCTAGCGCACAAGAACAAGGCTGATGCCAGCCTCTTCCCTGGTTGTCCAGCGAGGTGATGCGTGAGCACCGAGAATGGGTTCTACCGACCTGTTTTTCATCAGCCGTATTTCTCTCTTCAGTTGGGGGTCATCTGTCTTCGTTGTCTGGGATGCAAGAGTCACAGGTGACGTCATCACCACGGTCTGTGGAAGCGACGTGGCAGACGGTGTGGTGCGGATCTGGTAAGTCTGCATATCTCCTGACGCAGCTGTGGAGTCAAAGCGGAGTTACTCCCGAAGCCTGGGACATAGGCCGGGACACCCGTCGCTTAGGGGGTGGGGCACACTTACTCTGCACAACCACCTGGTTGGTCGGGACAAGTATCTGCTGCCCGTCTGAGGTCTGTGCGCACTGCAGGAGCGTGCCTTGCGGAGCACTGCCCGAGTTCGTCATGGTTAACGTCTGCAGGCCCTGCACTCCATCTGCGCCTGGACTGGCCAACTGCAAGGCTCCGTTGGGGGCAATGGCAACTTTAACCAAAGAGAGGAAGTGGTCATACACAACACACGAATTCAAAGAAGGGTATAAAAAAATTTAAAAATGGGTTGAATGCAGTTCTACCTGGTTAAATCATTGGCCACTCTGGGTAAACCAGAAAAAGAAAACAAAATAGCAATGTCTTTGTAAAAGGAATTTTACACATACTACCTGAGATTTAGTCTCAAGCTATGTAACACACAGTGAATCAGAAACAACAGCACATTTTGGGTCCAGGGGCATTTCGCACTAATTGTTAACGTCACAGAGCTCTGGGCACCAATGAGGCAGCACATCTAGCCCTCGCACTGCCACCTCCGCAGCCAGCTACTAATTCCTCACCTGTCCCGAACTCCAGAGAAGGGAAGCACGGGGCACTGGCCCACACTGTAGAAATGGCCCGCTGGTTAAAGGCTTTCTGTGGGATCAGCAGCACCAGGGTTTAAGAGCCCAGTGCTCATGGGCTAAGTCCGGCATCCTATGTCCACCTGTAACTCTAGTTCGGAGGTGTGGAGCCATGACTGCCGGAGCTTGCTGTGTCAGGTCTAGGGAGAGCCTGGCTTCCTCTTCTGGCCCGTGTGCAGGCCCCAATGCACACATATACATACACAAGCACACCGAAAGACAAGTCCGCCTTAGGAGTTTTCCCTTTAAGTAACACTTAGACACAGGAATGAGGAGGTCAGCCATATGACTATCTGCATGAGGTAATGCTAGACCCTGAAGGATAAACACGAACACTGTGGTTGGAAGTACAGAAGGAAAGCCTGTGTGAGTACTGGAAGGCCGGGACAAAAACTCGCTACAGCACTTAGGCCGTTGACATTATCCCGGCTGTGACAGAAAGCCACTGCAAGGACTGGAGCCAGGGTCTATTTGACATATATATATATATATATATATATATATATATATAGGCTCTGGTGCCGTCTAACCTCAGCTCTGTGCGCCGGACTCAGGCACTTCACCTCCAAGGTGCATGTCAGCTGCCGAGCAGACAGTGGTCAGGGTTACACAGCAATCTATCAACCCCCAAAGCGAGCCTTGGCCACATACACTGCAGCCGCAGAGAGCCCGGGGGGCACGCAGCACCAACTCTAAGTCCAACCTCAAAACAGACTGAAAATAAAGATGTAACTATGCTGTTAATATCTGATCAACTTCAGTGTGGTGGTAGCACACACCTTTAATTCCCGCACTCAGGAGGCAGAGATAGGGGGATCTCTGATTTAATAAATTCAAGGCCAGCCTGGTCTACCAGCAAGTTTGCCAAGGATATACAGAGAAACCCTATCTCAAAAAAACAAAGACAGACAGAAAATTTTTAATTCTTAGAAGCAACTGGATATGACAGCACATACCTTTAATTCCAGATGTGGAGGTAGCTAGGTCTCTGTGAGTTCTAGGCCAGCCGCAGCCACACAGTGAGATACTTAATTAAGTTCATTAAATGTCATTTTAATAAATGAAAAGACTTCATTTCCTAAATGACTAGGTAGAAACATGGAATGTTCACACAAGTACAAATTCTGGCCTACCACTGACCACTGGCTGGGGACAGACTCACTTGTGTTTGGGGTAGACATGCTTTGTTACTTTTCCAAGGCCACACCTGGACCTGTTCCAGTAACGTGGCTCTTGGTACACTGACAGCCAGCGCATGAGCCACTGCTCATGGCGCCAGTGAAATCACTCTCACTTCTTTTTCTTCCTTAACTTCAAACTGAAAATTCAATTTTCATGTTTAATCCTTTCTTAAAAAACAAAAAAACCCCACAACTTTTTAGTGTATGTATTTATATTCTAGAGTACTCTGTTTCCATGTGTGCCTGCATGACAGAATACAGAATGTGAGGCACTCTGGGTGCTGGGAATCAAACTCAGGACCCCTGGAAAGAGGTCCGTGCTCTTTCTTAACTGCTGAGACACCTCTCCAGCCCATGTGTAATCTTTTATTATAAAAGTTATCAAAATGTTAGTTTCTACCAGTATTAAGGTCATAGACATACGCCAAAGAACACTTGTGAGAGGTACAGTCTCGGGGAAGGGAAATCCTATCTCTAGAGCCAGATAACGGATCCGAACACTCCATTACTTAAAAGCCATGTGACATTGGAGACAGTATCTAATTTTGGGGAGAGACAACTGTTTTTTTAGTAGCTGGCCTTGACTTATGAGCTGTAAGTCTCCATATCCCAAGTGAGAGGAGAAAACCCTACCTCCTAAGTCTGTCCTCACCCACTGTCAATGCCTACCTCACGAAGTTGTCCTAAGGAAGAAATGAGAGGAAAAACTTTCCTACATGTGTTAACCCTCAACACCCTCAAAGCACAGCAGTCTTCCTGTACACATTCTTTTGTTTTGAAGACAGGGTTTCTCTGTGTTGCAGCCCCACTGTCCTTGAAGTCACTGGGATTAGAGGCGTGTGCCGCCGCACCCAGCTTCTGCGGACATTTCTGTCAACAAGTTAGCTTGGTGCGTTTATCACCCAGGAGCAATCCCTGTACATACTGTACTGTCCGCTGCTCGTCTGATAGATGGGGGTCGGAACAGACATAGAAGTGACAGCAGGAAGGCCAGAATTTTCTCCGTCTCCTTTTCTGCCCCGTGTATCTTCAGAAGAGAGGTCTTTCAAAATTTTCCTGTAAAAATAGAACCGTGTTAATGAGACAACACCCTCACAAAAAGAAAACACTAGCCACTCTCTCCCACCCGTCTCTGATCCCACCCAACCACCCAGCCTCCCGAGAGCCCCCACACCTGTACAGGTTAAAAGTGAAGTAATCTAACTGGGTGTGGTGCGTGCCTCACAGCTTCGTAGGCGGAGGCAACAGGATTACTTGGCCCAAGATCTGAATGGAGCCTGGGCCACACAGAAAGGGGCATGTCAAAAGACAGAAGAGACTAGCCCCAAACCAGCTCACCGTGCTCTACTGAATCAACCGGTCAGAATTCTCCTGAGGAGCGGGTGGTCTTTAAAGTCAGCGTGCTGCTGAGCCAGGAGCCAGGTCCCAGAGTCACAAGAGAGCTGAGTCACCACATGCTGAGGCTAAGAAATTTAAATCTCAGAACTTCCAGTGTGACTCATCCTCACGTGACCCTGGGGATGCTAGCTTTTAACCAACCTACTCTCCGCTGTCTGGGCAGGACGGAGAGCCCTGACCTCTCAGGCCGACAGCCACTCACACACAGCGGTTAACTGACAGAGGTACATACTCATGGTTGCAGGCGGCATAAGCACGCCCGGCATGGACACCTGCGCCCGCTGTCCCTGCAGCAGCTTGTTACTGGCGGACACTGCCAGGACACTGCAAGGGCTCTACTGTGTCAAGCCCTGCTCCTGGGACACTCTGACAGGTCACTGACTCCTACCTGCCCAACGGGAATATCCATTCATCCGTCCCTCCAGATTCTCCTCTGGGATGTCTTCTGGAGAATTTCAGATTTCTACACCTATCACCCGATTTAGGGGCCTCTAAGCTTACACACTTCAGTAACCAAACTTGGCCTCACTTTCCTTAGATGACAGATCCAAAGCAAAGCCTTTTTAATGACTGCCAATGATTGGGTAAATGGAGGTTCCCTGAGTTAGGTGAAGGTTCCCATGTTCAAGTCTCTGATTCAAACCTTCCACCTCTGTTTGCTCTCCCAAAAGTTTTAAATGTACACCCAAAGAAATTTCCTTCATAATCTACATAACCTACTTTGTCTTCTGCCTATATATATGTTTCAGTATCCTGCCAGACCCAGGTGTTTCCTATATCCACAGCAGCACCAAAGCAGCTACTATGGTGTCCCAGTCTGACCTCACAGACTTCCATCAAGCTGGACCTGCACTTTCCCTCCCTCCCATGGATGTTCTTACAGACCCTGACAGCATCAAAACAGCCTGTTCTTCCTGGACTTGGCCAGCATTTCAGCCTTTTGACCTCCCTACAGTGCCCCCAATGTCAGCAGTGTAAGTAACCAGAAGAAAATCTACACTGAGGAGAATCTAACAAAAGGCTGGAATGGTGTGCTTCAGGCCCAGGACAAGTAGCTGCAGCTTCTCCCAGCATTCCTTCAGTCCCTACCTGCTGCCTTGTGTGGCTGGCAACTCTCTACTGGCAACCCTCTACCCTGAACTTTCCAGGGCAGGGGCTTCCCCTCCTCCTCTTGACCATGTAATCTGGACATTTTGTTGCTATTACTTTTTTGTTTCTCTCTCTTGATCTCTCACCCCCTTGCATGGTAACCAAGAGCTGCTTCCAATAAACCTAAATTTATATACTTCAATTTGCCTTACATGAGAAGCAACCCAAGCTCATTTTTTAATTATAGAAAAAGGGAGGAATGTTAGTATTTAGGCAGCCTGCTTCTGGGTTGCCTAGCAAGCGATGATGTCATCATGTGTCACCTGCCAAGTAGCCATACCTGGCAGGTGTGGTTATATTGCTCCTTAAAAGGACCAACCCGCAACTTTGTCACTCTCTTGCCCTCTCCCCTTTCTCTGTCGGGGCTACTCCCTCCCTTCCCACATCATGTCTGGCTCTCTCCTTCTCTGTCTTCATCACCATGAAAAACCTCTTTCATATAAAATCTGCTATGTGCATCATCATTTCATTGGTCCTAACAGTAAGTCCCTTAGAGAAACCACAGTTTGTCTAAAAAAAAAAAAAAAAAAAAAAAGGGGCCCCAACCGGGGGCCCGGGGGCGCGCCCCCCCCCCCCGCCGAGCGGGGGGGGGGGGGGGGGGGGGGGGCGCGCGCGCGCGCAGAGGCAGGCTGATCTGTGTGAGCTCAAGGTCAGCTCAACAGAGTGGGCCCTGGACTACACAGAGAAACACTCTCTCTAAAACAAAAACCAAAAACCTACCAACCAACCAACCAACCAACAAAAAAGCTGCCAGCAGACTCTCCAACAGGAGAGAATCTAAGGACACCTTTCCAGGCTCCCCAAGATACTCCCTCGGAAACAAGAGACTAAGATTAGGACACCACAGTTGCAAGGAATCCTGGAACCAAGTAAACGAGTTACAGGCACGAATATCAAGCAGCTTCCCTACTCCTCCAGAAAGAGGACTGGGTCCGAAGAGAGAAGTGTTTCTTATGAGAACTCACATGACTCCAAAGAACAAGGCTGGGCACTACTAGGTTCTGTGGCCCCCAAAGCACCACTGATCTTCCATCCACCTTCTGCCTCAGTCTCTACACTGTAGGATTATGGGCATATTCCACCTAAGGAACAGCTCCACTGAACTGTCAGGCTAGCTTCCGGCAGCCCCTTTTACCCTCCAGCTCATCTCCATTCCTCTGTGATGCCCGTTGAACCACAGAGCCAGTCTCTCCAGGGAAACCTCCAGTGGCCACCCAAGGCTACCTAGACTCAGGTCAGAGCATCCCTCACCATAGAAATCTCTTGCATCAGATGAACAGAGACCTGCAACTCAGACATTGTGCAGAGGGCAAGAGACTTGACTCTTGACCTCCTAAAGGGAAGTCTTCATCAACCCTCCTCAAAGCTCAGGGACCTACGTGAAAGAGGGGGTGGCAGGTACCTCTGTGGAAACAGGGTCAGACATAACAGGACTGACACTCACATGAACCAGGAGGCTCCTGACTTCCTCCGCTTGGCCTCAAACTAACTCTAGCAATCTGCTCTAGTCTCCTGGCTCCTTCTCATCCTCTAGCGCGTTCAATTGCAGGGTATTTGATCGCATTGTAAACCCCAAAAATTGTGAAGTGTAAAAACCCTGTTTCTTTGTTGTGGCTGAGCCCTAGCACACACCTTTAATCCAAGAGCTTTCTGTACATAGGATTTAATAAAGTCAACCCTAGGCCAAGAGGTGGTTTGAGAAACCGCTGACAGGGATTAAAGAGGAGGGGCTTCGAGTTGAAGGATAAAATAGCTTAAGTGCATAGGGCCAGAAGGACAAATAGAAAAATTAAAGCCATGTGTGGCTAATAGAGCCATGAATTTATGGGGATGCGATTTGTTACAGCAATGGAAAACACAGATTAATCTCCAATCTCAGAAACTAAAAAATAAAGTATGCTTCTGAGAAAAATATTAAGAGGTATTGTTGAGAACAATCACAGACTGTCCAGGTTGTCCATAAGCAGGACACAACAGGTCTTTCAAAGGTTCCACTTGCTCTACCGTTAAAATGGCTAATGACAAGCCTACACGGGTGGATCAATGGCCTATTACAAAAGAAAAATCACAGGTTCTAGAATAGTTGGTACAACAGCAGCTAAATGCTCAGCACACTGAGGAAGCTACCAGTCCACGGACTTCTCCTGTGTGTGTTATAAAAAGTCAGGAAAATGGAAGGTGTTAACAGATTTAAGAGCTATGAATAAGTTGATTCGACCATTGGGCTCTTTACAGCCTGGAATCCTGTTGTCTTCTTTATTATCTAAGTCATGGCCTTTGATAGTAATTGACTTAAAAGATTGTTTTTTCACAGTACCTTTGCATGAGCAGGATAGGGAAAGGTTTGCTTTCAGAGTGCTAACTTAGAATAATAGTGGTCCTTTGAAGAGATATCATTGGAAGGTGCTTACCACAAGGCCCATTAAGCATTCCTACCTTGTGCCAATATTTTGTACAACAACCATTAGAAATAATTCTGTTTCCTCAATCTAAAATTTACCATTGCATGGATGGTATCCTACTGGCTGATTCAGATGCAAATACCTTAGAAAAAAAATGTTTGAAGTAAAGAGATTTTTGCCTTGCTGGGGATTACAAATTGCTCCAGAAAAAAATACAGAGGAGATTCTATCAATTATCTAGGATATAAGATAGGTTTACAGGAAATTCAACGACAGAAAGTACAAATCAGGACAGATCAAATGCAAACTCTTAATGATTTTCAAACATTGCTATTAGATATTAACTGGCTACTTCCCACAACTGGATTAACTGCTCAAGAGCTGAGTAATTCATTTAAAACCTTACAAAGTGATAAGGACTTAAACAGTCCAAGAAAGTTATCAGCTGAGGCTGTGAGAGAACTGCCTCTGACAGGAAAGAAAGTAAAGGAAACAGGTGTGGATCGCCGGGATCCTAAACTGGATTCTATTCTGGTTATTTCGCCTTCTGCTCATTCTCCCACGGGAATTCTTATGCAGAGAGAAGTAGTGACTTAGAATAGATATTTTTAGCACACAGAGTAAAAAATTAAAGGAAATATTTCTGAATTGATTCTGAAAGGAAAACTTCATCAATTAGCAGGAATAGACTCAGCAGAAACTGTGGTACCTTTTAATGCTGAAATTGCAGAAACACTGGCAAAGAGTAAGCAGTAATTTTTGGGGAGAGATGAACAACAAATATCCCAAAAGCAAGAGACTTCAATTTATAAAGAGAACTAATTGGATTCTCCCTCATATAATAAACAAGACACCAATTTCTGGAGCACCTACATTTTATTAATGCAAATAAATCAGGAAAGGTGAGTTATATAAATCAGGAAAACTAAGTAAAGTGGCTCAGGGCCCTTGTGATTCAGGAGTTGTATGCCATTCTAATGATGTTATATGATTTTCCTGAGTCTCTTAATATAGTTACCTACTTAAAATAGGCAGAAAGAGTTGTTTTACATGTTGAAACCACGGAGCTTATTCTGGATGATGCAGCATTAACTTATATTTATTCAATTACAACAAGTAAATTAGAAATAGAAATTATTTCCAATGAAAGAAAAGAAACGCAAAGCACAGTGTTGTAAACTAAATCACATAAATGTCGCCTGCTTAACTAGGTTGAGTCGAAAACACAAAACTGATTATCTCATGCAGTAGATCACATAAACCCGTTTCCTACAAAACAACAGAAATGCAAAGCACAGGGTTGTAAACTAAATCACATACATGTCCCTTGCTTATCTAGGTTAAGTGGAAAACAGAAAAATGGTATCTAGTGCAGTAGAGCACACAAACCCGTTTCCAACCAAAGAACAGAAACACAAAGCTCAGTGTTGTAAACTAAATGAAAGAGGAGAAAGTTAAAAACAGCGTTGGAAACTAACACGTGTATCATACACGTATCAGCTCTCATATGTGTCTACCAGGGCCCCTAGCAAAAGGGAATGATGAAATTGATCAGCTGTTAGAAGGAAATGTGCTAGAAGTCGCAGAATTTCATAAGGAACACCATGTTAACAGCAAAGGCTTGAAGAAAGATTTTTCCATCACTTGGCAACAAGCTAAGGAAAGTACATGGCAATGTTCTACTTGTTCTTTGTATGACCAAACTCCATTACCTGCAAGAAGACCCAAAAGGTCCTCAAAGAAATGAAATTTGGCAAATGGACATGTTTCATTTTGCAGAGTTTGGAAAATTAAAGTATATACATCATAGCATAGATACATATTCAGGATTTCTGAGGGCAACTGCTTTAAGTTCTGAACTGGCCAGTTCTGTAATTATACACATTTATTTATGGCTATCATGGGGGCACCTGCACAAACTAAAGTGCCAGCATGTCTCTAGCAAAACGCAATAGTTTTTTGTATTAACAACATAAAACATATTACAGGTGTACCACACAGTCCTACAAGATAAGCAGTTACTGGAAGTTCTAATTGCACTTTAAGAGATGTTAATAAAAAGAAGTGGACAATAAAGGCCCCCAGAGATGGATTACACAGTGCTTTCACTTTAAATGCTAATGAAAAGGGAACACCAGCTGCAGAGAGACATCAGATAATGGAAAAAACCTGCTGAATTAAATCAGCCTGTGTATTTTAAAGATGTGTTGACCTCAGAATGGAAACCAGGATATGTGTTACACGTTTGGGAAGAGGTTTTGCCTTTGTTTCCACAGGAGAAGAAAGGTATGGATATCATCTAAACTGATAAAGATTAGATTTGAACGAGAGATCTCCTGAATAAAAAGAGGCGATAGTTCATTATTATATAGTTCATTATTTTTACAGCTTGGTAATTCAGTTCAAACTGAAGAATAGTTTTCTTCTTAAATAAAAAGGATATTTTTGCTGCTTGGTATTTTAAAAGAGGAGATTTAAAATGTTTTGAATAACAAATTAGAGCTAAGATGAAAATTTGAGCAGGGTGGTGGCAGTCTGTGCCTTTAACCCTAGCAGAGATAGGCGGACCCCTATAACTTAGTTGCTCTTTAAGTTCCAGGGTTATAACTGAGCAGGGTGGTGGTGGTGCACACCTTTGATCTCAGCTCAGAAGGCAGAAGCATGCACCTCTGAGTTCATCGACAGCCTGATCCGTACAGATCAAGTTCCAAGTAGAGAAAAACTTAGATCCAGGTGTGGTGGCTCACACTTTTAACCCCAGCAGTTGGAAAGCACAAGCCTTTGATCCCAACACTTGAGAGACAGAGGCAGACACAAAGAAATCACAATGATTTAATTTTAAAAGCCATTTACAAAAGGCAGGCTAAAATTTAAAATGAATGTCCTTTATAATCTAAAAATAAATATACCTAAAGGTAAATATAATTTCATATTTTCAAACAAACTTTTTTAAAATTTCAATTGAGAGATAATACTTTTTCTATTGCCCAAAACCAAACCAAACCAAACCAAACCAAACCAAACCAAACCAAACCAAACCAAACCAACAAACAAACAAAAAAACCAAAAAACCCAAGGCCAAAGGCTTACCAGCACAAAGCCCAAAAAGTCAGGGAGCTGAGGAGCTGAAGCCTAAACTAAAGCCAGAGCTTGAGCTAACAGCCCTTTCTTCTCCTCTACACAGTCTTAACACCCCTCAACTCAAACCCCTCCCCATCTTTAATCCCTGTCAGCTGATTTCTCACTCAGCCTCTTGGCCTAGGGTTGACTATTAAATCCATACAGAAAGCTCTTGGGTTAAGTGTGTGCTAGGGCTCAGCCACACCAAAGAAACAAGGTTTTACAGTTCGGTTTGGGGGTTCAAATGCGATCAAATATGCTGTAACAGTTGTCGCTTGAGTTCTCTCTCTCAACCTGTTTCTCTATTACTGTGCTGGTAAAAACTGCCTCTTCTCTCTCTGCATTGTCCCTTTAGTAGCTTCCCTTTTCTCTCTCTTTGCCTGAGAGTTGGGCGTATTCTACTGACAATTTTGATTTGTCACTTTCTCTGCCTCTCAATTAAACATCACTTTCAAACAAGGGTTACCTTCCTTCTACAAACTAACTTTACTTTCATTGTCTGGGATTAAAGGTGTGTTCCAACACCCAAGCTTTTCTTTACCTGAAACTTGCTCTATACCAGGCTGGCCTTGAACTCAGATCTACTTGTCTCCTGGATTAAAGGTGTGACTGTATTCCAGCCAGATTACATAGACCTAGAATTTCTTTCAGCAGTCCTGCTCTGAATTAAACTTCCTCTGCACCGAAAGTTTTATCTTCCCATGTATATTAAAAGTACTAACTCTTACTTGCTAGAACATTCTTCTAACAGCCCCTTCAAAGACCACCATATAATTCCAACATCTATGCTATCTAGGTGTTAGAAGCTGCTGACATTATCCCCACCAATGGGGGGCAGTTCCAGGTTCTCTGTATGATAAATAACTTCAGACATTTTCAATATTCTGGAATCAGAGTCTTGTTTGAATCCTACAAATTTTTTTTCTTCGTTTTAGCCAACTATCAATCTAGTACACAAGTTCTGAGCAGCCTTCTGTCTACTGTGGCTCAAAGCCTCTGCAGCGCCTTGGATCTGTTGCTAGGATACCAGGCTATGGGCTATGGCTACATCCTTCAGTTCTCAGAGCACACATGTGCTCGGGAAGCCATTTCTAGCTTTCAGTTGCTAAAATGTTACAAGTAGGTGTTGACCTGCATGAATTTTTTTCTGCCAAGTATTTCTGTGGATTCTTTTTTGCTATTGCTTATTATATTTACGATTTATCTGTATGCAAGTGTGTGAGTGCAGAGGCTGGAGACAACTGCCTCAAGTTCCTTTACTTGGTGAGCTACCCCAGCACGGGTTCTGACTTCTCAGGAGGCTCACTTCCATGCATATCTGAGGACTTCCAGCCAAGCTCAGCTTTGGGCCTAACCTACAGCCACCTGGAAGCCTTACCTTGGGAAGCTTCTTCTCAGAGTCTGACCTCCTCTGTTCAGTAAAGGAAACTCAGGCCAAGTCTCTCTACCACACAGAAAACAGACACGTATTCTAGACGTGCTTTTCATGCTTGCTTCAACATCCGTCTGCTTTCACACCTTTTACTGTATGCAAGTGCTTTCTGCTTACTGCAAGTAGGTGGTAATACAAGTACTTTGATGCAAGAATGTTTCTGTACAAGTTTTAAAATCCAACTTTTTGCTTCTTTTCATCTCTTGGGGTGTACAAGGATACAAAACACAGGCCCTTGTACATGCTAGACAAGTCTTAACAACTGGGGCACATCACTGAATACAGAAGTCCAGGCCAAAAGTTGGATTTAGTCCATTATTCTAGCCCTCTAAATACACACAACACACACAAACTCCTGCAGGCAAATACATATACACATAAAATAAACCCCAAAATACACACACATACACGTGCTAAAACAGTGCTACAGAAGAAAGATCTTGGCTTGAGTCAGTCAGGAGAGGCAACCAGAGGCTTCCACTAAGTGCATCCAAGAGTTATGCTGAACGCAGAGGTATTCCAGGCACAAGAGAACACAAGGGCATAGACAAAGCTCAGGTGCAGAGAGAGAACGAGCGTGCATTGTAATCCAGTTCCTATAGCCTGCAAATCCTGCTTTTATATAGCTGTTAAGTTATAACCAGCAGCAGGAGCCGGGCAGTGGTGATGCACACCCGTACTCCCGGCACTCGGGAGGCAGAGGCAGGAGAATCTCTGAGTTTGAGACCAGCCTGGTGTACAAGGTGAGTTCCAGGACAGCCAGGGCTACACGAAGAACCCCTGTCTCAAAAAACAAACTACCAGCAGGGCATGGTGACACACGCTTTTAATGGCAGCACTGAAAGGAAGGGAGGCAGTGGATCTCTGTGAGCTCTAGGGCAGAAAGGCCCTGTCAATGTCATTAAACTATCTAAACTCTTCAGCTTACTCTTTAGCTTTTCACAGAACCGTGTGAAAACATTTGACAGAAGTACTGACCTGTAAGACGGGCGCCGGGCCAGGATCCCGTGAGCTTTCTTTGAGGGGCCTATGCTGTCACTTGAGTCCTGAGACTCCTCGCTTTCTGACAGAGATGACACCTAAAAACCAGAACCGATTTTAATATGCCGAAGAATCCGACTTTCAAACAAGTACCTGTCCTCTGTCCCGAAGACCCGCTTGTGCATGACTTCCAAGGTCTAAAGGAGGAGTGCACTCCAGGAGCCCAAGCAAGCACACACTCAAGAGCAAACAACAAACTGGATCTCATGGTGCGCAGCCTTAACCCTTTAATCCCAGCACTTTGGAAGCAGAAGCAGGCAGATGTGAGTTTGAAGACACCTGGTCTACAAGATAAGTTTCAGGGCAGAGAAACCCTATCTCAAGAATCCAAAAAGAAAAAGAACACAGTCCAGAGCTAACAATAATGCTTGTACCTCAAGTAAAATGATGCTATTGGGAGGCTGGAGAGATGGCTTAGCAGTTATGAGCACTGGCTGCTCTTCCAAAGGTTCAGCGCTCAATTCCCAGCACCCACATGGTAGCTCACAACCATCTATAGAGGGATCCCTCTTCTGACGTGCAAGTGAACATGTAGACAGAGCACTCATGTCCATAAAACATTTAAATAAATAAATCTTCAAATGATATTATTCTACTAGTTAAAAAAATAAAGATACTTCTGATCTGGCTCTAACCATATTCACACTTGCTATTGAAAAGCCTATTACATACCCAACTGTCCACACCAAGGAGACTGCTGAAGACATATCTACAGATCAAGGGCTGTGTTAGATGGATGCATGTGGAAGGCCAGGGATGGAGACAGCTCACTGATTATGAGCCTGCACTGTTCTTCCAAAGGACCAGAGTTCAATTCTTAGCAGACACACTGCAGCTTCATAAGGATCTGATGCTTCTGGCCTCCACAGGCAACTGCATATACATGCTGGCACTCACAAACAAATTCATATAATTTAAAATAACAAATGTAAGTGTGTGAAGGCCAAAGTCTTTGAAGTCTTTAAAGCCAGAAAAATAAACAGGCAACTAGACCTAACTCCAGAATACTTTAACATTAACAGGCTGGTAAGAAGATCAGAAAATAATAAGGCAGGTGAGTAGGCTGCCTCAGGAAAATTAGCGAAGGCAGTAATGACAAGACAACCAGCGGTATCACATGCTACAAGGATGGAGAGGAAATGGTGGCAAGAAGTGGGTGTCACTAAAATATATGCAATTTTAAGAACTATAGTCAGCAATGTCTCATTTAACAATTAAACAAACCAATATATGTGAGGCACCTTACATGGTAGAGACAGTAAACATTACCTATTTTTAAACCCAAGCTTTTGGCCGAGACAGGGTTTTTCTGTGTAGCCCTAGCTTTTCTTCAACGCCGAGACCCACCTGCCTCTGCCTCCAGAGTGCTGGGATTAAAGGTGTGCACCACTGCCTGGCCTATTTTTAACTCTTAATTAATGAACTAAAATACCAAACATTTGCCTAAACTGGACTATATGCCACCTGACTACAGAATCCAGCTCTCTGCATGTCTGCTGTCTAAACCCTTCCCTTAGCCAGTTACACAGAAATGCTCCACCCTTCTTGATGAGTGGTTCCAGCCGTACAGCAGCTCATTCCTGTGACCCCGGCACTCAGGAAGCTGGGCGACCATGCTTTTGAGGCCAGTTTGGGCTAAAAGTGAGAGACCCTTTCTCAAAAAAGAAAGCAACTGCCAGTGTTCTCCTGAGCTCAACACCCTTCATATCTTCCAGGAAATCTGCATCTGATAGGAACCAGTACCTGTTCCTCAGGTACCTGTCACTGTCATGATTCAGGTAGCACAGGATGCTCCATCCACTTCCTCCAATTCCCCAGACAGGGTCTCACTATGTAGCTCTGGCTGTCCTGGGCTCACTCTGTAGACCAGGCTGGCCTTGAACTCAGATCTGCTTGCCTCTGCCTCCTGAGGAGTGGGATTACAGGTTACTGCACCAGGTCTAACCGCCAGGCCTTATGCTCTGTTTCTTCAGGCACTTTAGTTTGTTCCTAAATTTACTTCAGACTTTCTAAAGTTAAGGCAATAAATCTCTTTAAAGACCAGATGCTAGCAAACAGGAGGGGCATCTTTACTAGTCTCAAATCTACGCAGCTGCCTCTGTCACAAAAAAAGAACACTGCAGCTTTGTGTCACATAGCAGAGACCCCAGCACTTTGAAGTTTGAAGTTGCCTCAGCTACACAGCCAGACTGTGGCTCAAAACAAAACACTACTCCAACAACCCTGCAGTCCCTGTATGGTCGGGAGGAAGAGAGCTGTGACATTTCCTTCCCAGACAGCCTCTTAGGAAAACGACAGCAGCTCACCCTGCCACGCCTTGCAGCCAGAAGGTAAAAGTGGGAGATCACAGGAAAGATGCTCTGTACTGGGAAGACTGGGAAGAAAGGGGGGGCATGGTTTGACCTTCACTTACAATCCTTGTACCTGACCTCAGGGAGGTACACTTTTTTTTTTCTTTCCCTTCAAAACAGGGCTTCTCTAGCTTTCCTGGCCTTGCTTTGTAGATCAGGTTGGCCTTGAACAAGAGGTCTGCCTGCCTCTGCCTCCAAGTGAATGCTGGGATCAGAGACGTGCATGACCATACTCAGCCGGAGAGGTAATTTCTTATGCTAAGATTCATGTTTTTGTGTGTGTTTGTGTGTTGCTGTTTTTTCATGAATGTACCAGCAGGAAAAGGGGTCTTTTCTTTAAGAAAGTTTCTTTTCAGCTAGGCGGTGATGGCACATGCCTTTAATCCCGGAACTCCTATGGAAGGTAGAGGCAGGCAGATCTGAGTTCGAGGCCAGCCTGGTCTACACAGCAAGTTTCAGGATAGCCAGGGCTACACAGAGAAATCCTGTCTTGAAAAACAAAAACAGTAACAACAACCGAAGTTTCTTTCTAGCCAGGCATGGTGACATAGGCCTGTAATCCCAGCACCTAGCAAAGTTGCACAGCCTGAGCTGCACAGTGTCATCCTGTCTACAAAACATCCTATCTCATTTCCTTAACTTCTAAACAAACACTGTCCCCTGACAAAAGACGTCTTGTAATTTCACTGCAGTATGTCAGGAATTCTCCAACACACCTTTTCTACTCGCTTCCCTAACCTGCAGCCTTACTTTTAGTTCCACAGTGGCGCTAAGTACAGCAGCATGAGGATGTGTAAAGACCAGGGCATCTCAGAGCAACCCCTCTGGAAGATCTGCACATGGGAAGAGGACAACGGGCAGTGGCCCAGACCCTCTTACTGACATCTAAGAGCAAGTGAAAATGGACCTAACAATAACTTCCCAGCCCCGTACACATGGCACTGTGCTACAGACATTTGAGATGTGACTGTCTTTGAGGCACATGTGTTAAGTAAGCACTAGGCATACTCTCGGGGTTGGGCAGCCACACCAGTCACAGCAGTGGCAGCTGTACAGGGAAAGCGCTGTGCCACAGCAGCAAAGGAAGGATGAGCTTCAGCTGTGACCTGCCGGATACACTGCCAGAGGTGAATAGGGACAGAAGGGAAGAAGAGACAAAAGGGCATTTCCAAGTAAAATGAAATGCAGACACAGAAGCTCCCTCCACAGACACCACAGAGGGCCAAACCCAGGGCCTAGCAAGCACCTACCACTGAGCTAAATCCTCAGCCCAGTCTTGAAAGACCTGACTGCAAAACATTCAAGAAATCCAGTGTTGCCCAGCCCAGTGGCGTACAACTGTAATCCCATCACTCATGGAGGCAGACAGAGGACAACTGCTATGAGGTCAAGGCCAGCCTGGTCTACAAAGTGAGTCCAGGACAGCCATGGCTACACAGAGAAACCCTGTCTCAAAAACAAACAAACAAACAAACAAACAAACAAAGGAATCAAGAGTAAAAGTAACAGAACCTACAACTTGGCACTGTCTTCTCTAAAGAGTCAAATGGTAAACTTCAACCACACAGTTATCATTTGTGTGGAACGCTGATGGGAGTCTGTAGAGTCCACCTGAGACCTTTCTAGATTTGCTCCACAATGCAACAACCCCTGGTGTGACCCCAGACCCTTCAACAGGCCAAAGAACACACACCTGTGCCAAAAGCATTTCTTGTTTGTCCTGGCCAGAAAGTAACTTAGTGCAGCTTTACTCTTCAGGAAATCAGAACCTATTTTCTGCCCCTTGAGACATAAATCACCAACAACACAGAAATGTCTTTTGCAAACACCTAAGTGTGTTCCTTTCGGTGTCTGTGGAAGAAGCTTAACTGTGACAACACCAGTCGGCAATCACAGGGGGCTACACACCCTGCCCACACCCACAGGAAGGGCCTCAGAACTTACTCCACACACCCCAGTGCTCACAGCGCTCCCCACAGGGCTGCTGACACAGCTTGCTGGTTAGAGCACTTGTACACGGCATGGACGGGGAGTCCCTGGCACAGCAGCGTACACGTGGGCGTGCCTGAGGCCCAGTGCTGCAAAGGTAGAGGCGGAGGACTCCTGGAGCTTGCTGACCAGGAGGCCAGCCAAACCAGAGAGCAACCTTTTCTTAAAAAATAAAAATAAAAATTAAGGTATCACAAGGCATGGGGCATGAATACACCCCCCCAACCCCCCGCTTCTGTTGCAACACAGCATTGGCTATCATGCTGCAAGAGTCTAAAATCTCTTTTAATAAATGTTCACTTCTTTGTTTGGTTGTTTTCTGAGAAAGAAACCGGTTTCTCTGTGTAACCCTGGCTGTTCTGGAACTCCTATCTATAAACCAAGCTGAAGCTGACCTCAAACTCAGGAGATACACCCCCCTTTTCTGCCTCCTCTGCTGGGTTAGAAGCATGTCCCACAGCCGGGCAGTTGGCACATGCTTCTGAGTGCTGGGTTTGATCCTTAAAACCCACATGTTTGGGAGAGGAGAAATTATTCCCAAAAGTTATCCTCCAACCTCCACAGACACTGGCACTTACCTAACACCCCTTCAAAAATAAGTGTTTAAAAAGAGAAAATGAAAGAGATAAATGCGTCTGTTTCCACATCAGCACTGAGGGAACTTCCTGTGACGATGAGCTCGGCATCTGCTCTAACACACAGTGGCCACTGTCAGGTAGCTGGGCAGCCATCAGCAGGACTGGAGGGCCTGTGAGTGCAACGCCCTCTCATAACCATCGGCTTCGAGAACCAAGAGCTCAAACTGCAGCGCTCTATTACTGGTCAGATAAAACCTAAGTCATGTATCTGGCCCTGGAGAGGTGACATGCTCTGCTGCCCAAAACGCCATCTACCAACCTTATGACTATCTAGTGGCAAGATTCCAGCCAGAGACTTCCTGATAAAAGAGCAAGGACCTAGCAATCACTGTTCCTTCTGATAAGAGTCACCCCACATGGGTTTGTCAATAAGTTGAATAGGAAAATGACATCCCTCCTCCCCCCAAAACCCCATATTCTAGCGGCCTTACAACTAGTACAAAACCTTCCTAAAATGTAGATGGTACAATAGTCTCTTTTGAGTGTGAGGTCCTACATGCTGTAATAGAACACCCAAACCTACTGCTCCTTGTGTCTCACCTGAATTCTCGTGGTGGAGATCCAAAGACCAGGGGGCCAGAGTAAGATCCTGGTGACAGTTAGGGTCTACATAGCCCTGACTATCCTGTAACTCTCTATATATACCAGGATAGTCTCAAACTCACAGAGATCCACCTGCCTCTGCTGCCCAAGTGCTATGATTAAAAGTGTGTACCACTACGTACAGCTTGAGGGAATAACTTTTAAGTTCATGTAAATTTAAATAATTAAAACTGAAAAACATGTCGGCTACTGACTACATACTAAAAAATGCAATCCTAGTTAGGTGTGTTAGTCTCAGTACTCAGGAAGCAGAGGCAGGCAGATCTCTGAGTTCAAAGCCACCCCGGTCTACAGGAAAAGTTCCAGGATAGCCAGGGTTACACAGAGAAACCCCATCTGGAAAACAAAGAAAAATGAAACCCTATCTTGATAACCATTAAACCTATCATGAACAGTGGCTTGTTAATTAATAACATATCAGCTATACATACTGTAATTCATTATTGTTTTTACTGAGTTCTTAATGTATCAAAGCCATTAAATCAACATATAAAGCTCTACCTTTGTATGTTAAAGGTCTACCTAAGACTGGGGGCGTGGTGGCACACAGGCATAGGCAGATGGATTTCTGCTGAGTTCTAGGTTAGACAAGTAAGACCATGTCTCCAAGCCCCCAAAACAGGCATCCTCTCTTTCTGAAAATTCCTTTAATGCATGCTAACTAGAAGCTTTGTACCATTGAGCTTCATCTGAGCTACATCTGCAGCCCAGTTCCTTACTTAATGTCAAGATAATTCAACCCAAACTTTTGCAGGTTAAACTGTTCATATGTTATTGTAGGAGGTTTTTCCTCCCGACTCCATGCTCCCATAATAAAAGCTCATGAGACTGATTAAATATTATATAAACACCTAGGGCATATAGTTAGGCTCTTCTCTGACTAGCCAGTAACTTAAAATAACCCATTTATACTAATTTACATTCTGGTTACTTGGGCTCAGGTATCATGCATCCCACCTCTTTTACATCTTGCTGGCCGAATCCCGCTTCTGGCTCTATCCTAGAATTTTTTCTGCCTTCCGGATGCTCTGCCTCCTATTTCCTGCCTAAGCTATAGGCCATCAGATTTATTATTGACAATACAAAAGAGATTTCTTCTACAATATGTACATCAAAATACACTTTCAAGGGTTGGGGATTTAGCTCAGTGGTAGAGCACTTGCCTAGCAAGCTCAAGGCCCTGGGTTTGGTCCTCAGCTCGGGGGGGGGGGGGGGGGGGAGACAAAATAACAGAATACACTTTCAGAAGAATTACAATTCCATCTATTTAAAATTAAACACCTCATCCTAACACAGGGATTCCCTTTACCTTCATAAACTACCATTTGCCTATGGGCTTCATCTGTCTCCTCTCCAGTCAGGAACAGTCATTCATCCCTGTGGGACAAATATTATTCCCCCCCCCCTCCCTTGTTCTTTCCCCCACTCTCCTGTCTTTTGTCTGTTATTCCCTGCCCTTTGTCCTTCTGGGGTAAATAAATCTCCTTTGTGCAGAGAGCTTGCTCTTGGTGTGTCCTCATTTCACTAAAATTAAGTTAGTACTAAATAAAATCTATTCAAAACCAGCTCCTCTTTGCATATCAGCCACAGTCAGACAATGTTATAAAGAGCTTTTCCTTCATTAATCTCCAAGAGTATGGGGTGATTTGCCATTGGGAAGGCATTTTGTTTCTAGAACATATTTACTGTGTGTGTGTGTGTGTGTTTTTTTTTTTTTTTTTTTTTTTTTTTTTTTTTTTTTTTTTTTTTT
>NW_026596085.1:1099685-1116373 GCF_907164565.1 Psammomys obesus
TTTTTTTTTTTTTTTTTTTTTTTTTTTTTTTTTTTTTTTTTTTTAAGGAAGAAGGCAAATATAGAAGGAGGTGGTAAAATAACAAGGTTATCTGAAAAGCCATAAGGAATCATACTATTTACCAAGAAAAAAACAAAACAACCCACAACACATGTAACTCTATGAGTAAGTATACATACGTAACTTTAATGAACTTTTCTCATCTGGGCTCACAATGTTCCCTCCCAAGAGCCACCAAACAAACAAAACCCCAATACCAGACATATGATGCACGCTTTTAATCCCAGCACTTGGGGGCAGGTAGAGCTCTCTGAGTTCACGAACAGCCAGAGCTAGTTCCAGGACAGCTAAGGCTACACAAAGAAACCCTGTCTTGAAAAACCAAAAGAAAACTAACCAACCAAAATGAAGGAATGAATGTCCTTTTCTGAACTGCTGGCCAGAGCCATCCAAGAATCTCCCAGAACATGAGACCCACTGTTCTTGTCTGTTGCCCACCCTCCAGCCAGTCCCTATGGCTGAAGACAACATGCACTTACAAACCACCGTGGCCCCTGCCTGGGTGCCCACGCCTGTAATCCCAGCACTCGGGAAACAAAGACAGGCAGATCTCGAAGTTTGAAATCAGCCTGGCCTACAGAGTGAGCCCAGGACTGCCAGGGCTACACAGAGAAACCCTGTCTTGAACCCCCCCCCCCCCCCCAGAAAAAAGCAGCTGCAGCAGCGCCATCTCCACTGCTCTAAACTGGAGCTGGAACTGTCCTGAAAGCCCCATCCCCAGTCTAGCTTTTATACCAGAAGGCGCCATACACGCTTCCAAAGGAGGGAAGCAGCAGTCCTTCCCATGAAGCCTGTGAACCACATCAGTGGCCAGCACGGCAGGACAAGCAGTAAGGTGCAGTAGTGGCGCACATGCCTTAGCGATAACCAACAGCTCTCTAATTTGAGTTAAGACCCGCTCCACAAGAGGGCAACCATGCCTGATACTGGAGGCCTAGCTAACTGCTCGGTGCTCTTGGTTACTGGGGGAGAATCTACAGGCAGTAATTTACCAAACAGCACAATCCCGAGACACAATCTATAAACATTTGTCCTCGTATCCACAGATTTAAGCATAGTCTTCACTCCTCACCAAGGAGACTTCAATTTACAGTAGGCGAAGACCACTACAGAAAGCTGCGGCCCATCAAAATGCAGCGCTGTGGATCCCCGTCCCAGTGAATGCATCTACAAAACACTCCCGCACCTAAGGCTCAGGGAATTCTGGGGAAGAGGCAGACAATCCGGTGTTTGCTGTAAGGTTTTCTCCTAGTGACATCAGAAGCCTCACACATGCAGTCGCACTAACCTGACTGCCCAAACGTGAGCTGAACAAGAAGGGCACCAACGGACATGCCAGAATAGATGAAGAAAATCCCACAAGGCCTCAGCCCTATGAAGAACTACAGGCAGCTGGAGGAAGCTGGGAAAGAGGCGGCCATCCCTAGGGAAGAGCACACCAATTGATTGTTCACTGCCGAACAGCCCTGACAACGTACAGCAACATTAGAGCCGTTGTGGTGCCTCCTTGGACAAAGGGGGCAGCAGGTACAGAGGCACATGCAGGGAAAACACCCACATGCATAAAGCAAAGGAACAGCATTCAGGACTGGCCAGGGCACACTTAGGAATGTAAGTGTGTGTGTGTACATACACACAGTAACCATTAGTGAAGAGGAAGTGAATGTGAGCGAGAAGAATATGGGAGGGCTTAGAGGGAGGAAAGGGGAGGAAGAAGTATGTTGAAAGTATTATCTCAGAGACAAGTAAGGTCACATCTGTGCTGGAGCACACACACTTGGCACTTAGGTTTCCTTGGGTTCAATCCATAACAACCCCTCAAAGAAAGATGGGGGAGAGGTCTGTATGTTAGAATGGACATGTCAAGAAAATGAGAATGTCTTCAGAAGTCAGAAAAGTGTAAATTTGTAATAAAGATATATTTGAAATTCAAATAACCATTATTTAGCCTTGTCAACAAATGATAAAGGATTGGTGAATTAAAGGACAAGGAAGAATTTTTAGAGCTAAAGAACAAAAAAACAAACAGAAAAACCTGAGAGGTTAAGAGCCATGAAGGGCGTAGGAAGAGGAGAAATATAAAGGGCAAATGTTACACAATTGGAAGTAGGAGAGAAAGGGGAATTATAGGGGCACTGAGAGGAAGGGAAGCTGCAACTCTGGCGCCTGGCTGAAAGCTCCTGCCGGCTGACAACAAGATTCCAACATAGTTACTATTTGTTGTGAGGGTTGCTGACTAAAGACAGTTCTTTCTCAGAGTTTCCCTGGTCTGTGTAGACCAGGCTGTTGAACTCAGAGATCCACCTGCCTCTGCCTCCCTGTGCTGGGATTAAAAGTACGCACCCCTGGCCAGCTCTCAGATAAGCATTTTAATAAGAACATTAAGACAGTAATGAGCCTGCCTATAGCTACATTTGGGTGGGACCTCTGTTACAGAGGGGCCGTCCCAACTTCCTGTCTAGACTCCTGCCTTACTGTGGTCCTGCCAGATGGCCCTCAGGGCCCTCATGTGATAGTCTTTGCTTTCTTAGTAACCCAAAAGGCACTCTAATGTCATTTATATGACTACCGTAAAGAGCATGAGCACTGTTTCTCCTTAGGAGTACCACACCCATAAGGGTGCCTTATTCATTTCTCATGTGTTAACTACTGAGCTTTAAAAAAAAAATCCACTGGAAATTTTTTGTGTTTTTAAAACTAACACAGGTCAGGCTTGGCAGCAAGTAGCTTTATTAGCTAAGCCATCCTGTTAACCCCTAAAATCTTTTACAACTCTGCATTGTATTGGCTAATCCCGAGATTTTTTTTCTCTGGTAAAGACAAAAATCAAGCTTTCCTTAGTGGAAGCCTCTCTAAGAAATTCAGGCTGCTGTGGACAGCAGCATGGAGCTGTCTCTACCACCATCCCGACAGACACCAATCCCCACACTCAAGAGGTCTACTGACCTACAAATAAAGTGAAAGAACTCTAGAAACAACAAAAGCTGCAAAACAGCCAATGAGGAAAAGACATTATAAAAAGCAGAGATAGTAGGGTTTTAGTGGCATATCCTGATAATCCAAGGTCTCAGGAGGCTGAGGAGAGGGAACAGGAATTCAAAGCTAGCCTGGGCAACGTTCAGAGTCAGTCTAGGCGGCAGAGTTTCAGCTAGTGATGCAGGGTCAACACAACAGGAAAAGCAGCCAAGGGAGAAGAGACGCTCACTTAGTGACAGGCCACTGACTCTCAACAGCCACAAAATGAAGCTGGGAAAGCTTAGACGATTGTCATCTGTCAATCTAATAACACACACACTCTATGACACAATCACAAGACTTATGAGGTAGCAGATTAGATTACACTGCCTCCAAGTGACACAGTCAAAACCGCTGATAGGCTCTTAGGAAGACTGGCAGCCATCAGAAATGAGGAGCACAGGACAGCAGCAAGCCAGAGAAATTAGGGCCCCTCAGCAAAATGTGGGCAGCACAGGGCTTCTGTGCTCCCTGTGAGGAGGGGAACTCTCACCTGAAAGCTAGGTTGGAGATGGACAGAAAGAAAACAGCAGTTCTACCCATAGGACAAACTAATGGTTGTTGTTGTTTTTTTGTTTGTTTGTTTTTGTTGTTTTGCTTTTCTGAGACAGGGTTTCTCTGTGTAGCTTAGGCTGTCCTGGATTCGCTTTGTAGACCAGGCTGGCCTTGAACTCACAGAGGTGCACCTGCCCCTGCCTCCCAAGCACTTGCATTAAAGGCACACGCCACTGCACCTGGTTAAACTGACAGTTTTTAAGTCTTGAGTTAGTTGGAAGATCTGGGGAGACAGTGCCTCGACTACTACTCCAGTGTGTCCAGTCAGCACTGGAGAGGAAGGTCTATTTTGTTACTCACCACGTCTCAAGAAGACAGTGGCTGGGAGCCGTCTTGAAAGAGAACGTATTGTTTAGTAGCTACTCTGGAGGCCTGAAACCAAGGAAAACTCACAAATCAGAGACACTGAGGCTACAGCCACAAAACAAAGACCAGCAGGCAGCCCAACTCTGGAGCCGCCTGCCTGCCCTGGGATTCAACACCAGGGCTCTGAGAAGCCTAAAGCTGAGCAGACTGAACTCGAGGAGAGTCCTCCCACTGGCAGGCTAGTGCTCCCTGGGATTTGATCCTCTGGATTACAAAGCTGTTGATTCTTGCACTCCCCAAGGTGCAGGAGAAACACCACTAGCTTAGACATTAGCTACCCCAGAGGTGTAGGAATCAGAGTCTCCTGAGCATGGAAAAACCTACCCTGCACACAGACCACCCAGCTAAGGTTAAGCAGGGGAGGACCCTGATACGCAGAGGGTATCTTAGTGTGAGCACACTCTGTGGACACCTAGCCCGGTGACCCAGCTCAGCATGGTCTAACTGGTGCAGAGGACAGGACACGCTCACTCGCCCACTTCCTCTACCAGCACTGCAGACAGACAGACAGCGAGCCGGGAAGAGTAGCTCTGACCCCACGCCTTCCTTATTATATCTGGTAGCATTTGTCTGTCTGTTTTGAGACAGGGTCTCACTATGTGGCTTGACTGGCCAGGAACTTGCTTTACACCAGGCTGGCTTTGAACTAACAGAGATTAAACATGGGCGCTACAACACCAAACTTTGCAATTTTAAAAAACGTATTTATTTGTTCTTAGTTTTGAGACAGGGTTTCTCTGTATAACAGTCCTGGCTGGTCTTGAAACTTGCTCTGTAGACCGGGCCAGCCTCTGCCTCCTGAGTGCTTTTAAAACACTCTTAATTATTTTGTTTTATGTGTATTATGTTTGCCTGAATGCATGTGTGTGCGCTGCATGCACGCTTGGTGCTCTCAGAGGTCAGAAGAGGCTGTCAGATGCCTTGGGACTAGAGGTACAGGGGGTTGGGAGCCACCATGTGGGCGCTGGGAACCAAACCCAGATTCTCTGCAAGAGCAGCCAGTGCTCTGAATCACTGAGTCACTGCTCCAGCCATAGGGATATTTTCACTTTATTTTTAAGTGCATTGATATTTTTCTGTTCATCTAATTTTGTTTATATACATTTTTCATTTTTAAAAAAACTTTAAAAGTTATTTTATTTTAAATGTGTAAATGTTTTGCCTGCATGAAAGTCTGTGTCTAGAGAGGCTAGAAGAGGCACTGGATCCTCTACAAATTCAGTAATATGAACAATTATGAACTACACTGGAGCTGGAAGAACTGACCCTGAGTCCTCTGCTGGACAGAGCCATCCCTCCAGTCCCACATTCTTCCTTATTGTGCTATCAGTTTCTTACTCTTTTTTTCTACTTACTATTGCTTTCCACTCCTCTATATGGTCTGTGTTTCCTTCCTTTTCCTGCCTATCTTCCTTACTTCATTCACTTATTTTTCTTTAACAATTTTAACTTTACAGTTCACTGTACATCAGGCTTTTGTTATTTCTTACATTATTTCTTATTTGCATGTGCTTTGGTGAATGTGTGTAGGTCAGAGGACAACTTTCAGGAGCTGGTCTCTTTCCTTCTACCATGTGGGTTGCCAGGGTCAAACTCAGGTCACCAGGTTTGGCACTCACTGGACTATTCTTTACCTCTTTTGTTGCTGTTGTTTTCTGGCTTCTGGTGCTGTACATGCCATCAACTGATCTTAAAGGTGGTTCTCTTTAGTGGTTGAGTGCAGCCATTACTGTGGTCTTATTTTTGGGTGATACTGAAGGTTTAGCCTTCCAAAGGGTATTTATGAAACAGATTGAGTTGTGTTGGGGGTGGGGAACAACTAGGCAGATGGTTCAAAGGTTACAAATATTAGCTGTTATTAGAGATAACCCAAGTTTGGTTGCCAGCACCCACTTTAGGCCTCTCCTAACCCTGTAACTGCAAATCCAGGGGACATGACGCCACCCCTGACCTCTGAGGGCACCCACACTACTAACGTATGCACACACACATATATATGTAAATAAAAATCTTAAAAAGATCCCAAACAAAACTGGAGCTGCGTGGTGGTTGTGTGTGCCTTTAGTCCCAGCACTCAGGAGACCGAGCCAAGCAGATATCTTGAGTTTGAGGCCAGCCTGGTCTACAAAACTAGTTCTAGGACAGCCAGGGCTACATGGAAAAACTCTGTCTCAAACAAAACAAAACCCAAATAAAGCTGGAGATATATATCACTAAGCAGATGAGCAAATCACATGAAAAACAGAAATGTAATGTCTACAAAAGACTTCTCTCCCCAATTACCAAATTTAATGGTACTAAAACTGTTAAAATGATGGCTTCAAAGAGGATACAAAAAAGGAGATGAAGAAATCAATGCAGGAACTGAATAACAAGCCAGCAAAATGAATGAAAATTTTAACAAAGAAACTGAGACTTTGAAACTTGAAGCAGGAACTGGAGAGATGGCTTCGAATTAAAGATCGGCACTGTTCTTGCTGGGGCCCTGGAGTCTGACTGCAGCACCCATAAAAAGGTGGGTGTGCTGGCAAGTGCCTGCAATCCCACTAATGGAGAAGTGGAGACAGCAGGCTCCCTGGGGCCTACAGCCAGCCAATATACAGTAATAAAGTGAGTTCCAGATTTAATTAGAAACCCTGTCTCAAATAAAGAGGGCAACTGAGAGAGCTGCTGCTCACCTCTGCCCACAGACATATATACATGTGTACTCATAAACACATAACAAAACAGAATAAAACAAAACACACTGCCAAATATGGAGGTGTATGCCTGTAATCCCAGCAAATAGGAGCTGGACAAGAAGTCTGCCAAGTTTAGTATCAGCCTGGTCAAAACGAGACCTTGTCTCAAAAACAGAAAAGAGGAGCAAGGCGGAGGGGAAGGGAAGAACCAAGGCTCCAGAGCATAAAGAACTGAGGTGAGACACAGAGGCAGGCAAACTCTGTGAGTTTGAGGCCAGCCTAGTCTACAAAGCAAGTCCAGGACAGCCAGGGCTACACAGAGAAACCCTGTCTGGAGAAAATAAAAGAACTGAGGTAAAAATTAAAGGTGCAGAGGCAGGCAGATCTCTGAGTTCGAAGCCAACCTGGTCTGCACAGAGAAAGTTCTAGGTCAACCCAAGGCTATACAGGAAATTCTGTCTCAAAAAAACAAAAAACAAAACCAAACAAGGCACTGAAATATATTCAATGAAATTATAATGGAAAACTTATCAAATTCTGGCAAAGAGCATGTAAGCACAAGAGGGGGTTAGAGCCACAAACAGGTAAGACCAGAAAAAGCTTTTCCATGGCACACAGTTAAAACAGCAAGAGCCAAGAAGAAAGAAACATTAAACTCTTTAAAACATGGACTCAAAAAGAAGACCTCCATTAGTCTCTGTGCAGAAACACTATATGCCACAAAACCATGAAATAATGTCACGTCCTCAAAATAATTAATGGCTAGCCAAGATTATTATGTCCAACAGAACTACCTTTTAAAATTGACAAAGAAGGGGCTGGAGAGCTGGCTTGGCAGTTTGTGACACCTGTTGCTCTTCCAGGACCTGGACTGGTTCCCAGCACCCACACTGGCAGCTCCCAGCTACACCCAACTCCAGTCCCAGGGGATCATACACCTCACATACTCTCATGCAGACACAACACAAACAAATAGATGAAATCCTTAAAGGAGGCAATGACAAAGGACAAAGGAGGAGGACACGGTGGTGGCAGCAGCTCCAGGGGAGTTGATGACCTCTTCTGGCTCACATGAAGGTCAAATAGCTTATCTTTTCCATCAACTCAAAGCAGCAGACTTGAAGGGCAAAGCACCAGCCCAATCCTATCTACTCTTAAAGCCTTAACTCCACCAGAACTCTTAGATCTGACCAACACTTTCTGCAGTGGTAAGACACAAACACACAAAACTGTTCTACATACCAGTGACTAATACAGAGAGAAATAAACACCTTCACAGTAGCTTCAAATGACAGAAAAAAGACCTGGGAATAAATCTAACTAAGGAGCTAAAAGGTTGCTATAATGTACACTGTAAAAGAAATGAAGCCATTAGAAGATGGAGGGAGCCTCTCCCACCATGGGTCAGCAGGACTAACTATGTGCATATGCTATACTACTAAAAGCAATCTGCAAGTCAATGCAAGTCACCACAACTTCCATGGTATTCCTCACAGAAACAGAAGATCTGCATCTAACACTTACATGCTATTAAAAAAAAAAAAAAAAAAAAAAACAAAAAAAAAACCCCCCCCCCAAAAAAAAAAAAAAACCCACGGGCGCAGCTAGTATGCAGGTTTCTCAAAAAACTAAAAATAAAACTACCATATGACCCAGCCATTCTATTCCTGGCTGTCTACTGGAAGGGCTCTCAGTCAGCATACCACAGCCATGTTTTCTGCTGCACTGTTCGTAGTAAGGAGCACGGGGATCCAGCCTAGACAGACATTAGCAGATGAATAAAGAAACTGTGCCAATATCTACACAAATGAATTTTATTCAGAAATAAAGAAAGTGAGTTAAGCAGACCTCCTGAGTTCGAGGCCAGCCTGGTCTACAAAGTGAGTCCAGCACAGCCAGGGTTACAGAGAAACCCTGTTATTAACCCCCCACCCCAAAAAAAGAAAATGAAGTCATGACCTTTCTAAGAAAATGAATGAAACTAAAAATCACATTAAGGAAAGTATAAGACTCAGAAAAATAAACCTGTTTCCTTCCTTTCATATGCAGAGACTACAGACACACACAGACACACACACAGACACACACACACACACACACACACACACACACACACACACACATACTAAAAGACAGACTAAGAGACAGTGTGAGGGGAATGAGAGGGCAGGAAACAATCTTAAGAAAGCTGGAACCAGCCAAAATGAGGGCACGGGGCAGTTCAACAGGTGAGAACACAGTATGATGACACACATGTAAAAAGATGCCATAGCCAGGAGCATGGCGTACACCTGTAATCCCAGCACCTGGAGGAGACTGAGACCAGGCTGTGTTATCCCAAGGTGCAGCATAGTGAGACCCTAAAAGCCCACAAAGAAAAAATTAATAATGAAAAAGAAATGAGGAGGCTGGAGAGATAGCTCAGAGGTTAAGAGTGCTGGCTGCTCTTCCAGAGGACCTGGGTTCAATTCCCAGCAACCATATGATAGCTCCCAACCATCTATAGTGAGATCTGGTGCCCTTCTGCTGTGCAGATGTACATACAAGCAGAACATTGTATACATAATAAAATGTTTAAAATAATAATAATAAACAAATCTTTAAAAAAGAAAATAAGGAGAAATGAAGTATCCCTGAATAAGAAATACCAATTCCTCCTTAAGAAAAAAAAAAAAAAAAAAAAGCTCCAACTCTGAGTTAGAGCACAGACTAGTTTATATGAGTTTTAGGATAATCAAGGCTATGAAGAGACCCTGTCTCAAAAAAACAAGAGGGCTAGAGAGATAGCTCAGGGGTTGGGAATATTTGCTTGGTCCAGGCCTGCTGACAGGCTCACGCCTTTGGTCCCAGTAGAGGCAATCAGATCTTGATATGCTGCCTCAAAACAAAACCAAGAATGTCTGCAGCTCCTGCAGAGGTTCCTACCACCAACACTGGGCAGCTCACAAAACTGCCAACTCCAACAGCCAGGGCTCTGATACCCTCTTCCCAACCACAGATACCTGCACAAGCTACCTGCACACAGGTGCGTGCTCATCAAGAAAATTAGAAAGTAACTATTAAAAAAATATCTTGAGAGAAAGAGGCAGGCAGATCTGAGCTTGAGGCCAGCCTGGTCTACAGAGTGAGTCCAGGCCAGCCAGGGCAACACAGAGAAAGCCTGTCCTGGAAAACAAACAAAAATTTGTATGTAACCTTAAAAAATAACAATTCTAAACCTCACCCCACCTTTTGCGTTTTGTTTGTTTTTGAGACAAGGTCTTATGTAGCAGATGCTGGCCTCAAACTTGGCATGCAGTCCTGGAACTAACACTCTTCCAGAAGCAAAAAAGACCCAACAGGCAGCAACTAAGGAAGAACGAAAGGTGTGCTCTGCTTTACAGTCCTAAAGGATAGAGTGCCCCATGCAGAGAAAGCATGATGGCCAGAGGATGTGGGGCTCACAACCTGTAACCCAGACCTAGAAATCCAGGGCCCACTTCCAGCCTCCACAGCCGCCTGCTCGGGCGCGCGCGCACACACCCACACATCCACACACACACAGAATCCTATCAGTTATCTCAGTACTTGAAGGCTGAGAAAAAAGCATCACCAGTTTGGGGCAACACAGTGATGGCTTTTGTCAAAATAAAAACAAGTAAGCAAGTAATGAAAACAAAACTTCAGGGCTAACGATGCACCTCAGTGGTAGATCGCCTGCCCAATAACCTGGGCCCTGCGTTCAATCACTAGGAAAAGGGAAGCAGAGGGAGAGCACAGGGTAGGGGAGGGATGAACGAATGACTCTATGACCTGTGGCCACCTCAGGGAAAGTCATTCCTAGCTCCCTTTGTGAGCAAAACTTTAGGGCATGGGGTGGCCCACAGGTAAAAGCACAACTACCAAGTCTGGTGACCGGAGTTCAATCTCCAGGACAGAAAGAGAAGCAACTCCTGTAACCTGCTCTCAGACCCCACAACTGTGCTGTGGCGGTGTGCTCTGCCCCACCACAAAATGACTTACATGTGCTATCAAAAAACAATGGCCTCGGGGCTAGAGCGCCAGCTCAGAGATCAGAAGAGCTCACTGCTCTTGCAGAAGATTTCAGTTCAGTTTCTAGCACCTATGTGGCGGCTCACAACCACCTGTAATGACAGTTCCCGGAGGTCCAATGTCCCCCAGACTTCACAGGCACCCACACGCAGATAGCATGCACGAATTCACAAAGGTATGCACATATACACATAATCAACCTTTAGAAGTCAAATAAACTTGAAGGAGCTGTTTATTTATCCTACAATTTCTCTTATTTTCTCCTTTTCCCTCACCTTCTTGGTTTAAATTAAGTTTTCATCTCTACACTCAAAGTCCTTGTCAAGGCTTTCAGTGACGTTGCTGCTAACCCCAGGTTGTGTTTGTCTGCAGCAGTTATAAAGTTAGCACAACACAACGAACCACAGTGCTTCTAGAGAAATATGTTGTCTTCTACACATATCCATGGTCAGAGTACTGCCTGGTTTTAAGATTCAAGACACCTTGTTTGATATATAATAGTTAATTCGTTGCCACTGACTGGCAGTAAATAGCATTACAGTTCATTTCTGTTATCTGACACATGTACTTTCTCTAAGGCACGTCACGGCCTTCATGGACTTACAAGCCAGCATCCTTACCAGCAGCACCAAATGCACTGACTAGAAAACAGAAACGATGTTTACACAAGAAGGGCAGGACCAGAAGTCAGATCCCGGATCTTATCCCTGACGAAACTCACATCTCTGTAGTCTCACCTACACCGTGACCGCTTACTGAAAACAGACACTGCTCAGAGTTCCCAGACGCTCTGCTCTGCTTTTCTCCTTTGCCCTTTTCTTTCTGTTTTACATTTGGGTGACCTCTACTAGTTGACTCTTTCTTCAACCCTGTCAAGTCTAATAAGTCCTCACACCACCTAATTATGCTACTTTTATTCTAACATTCCTACATTATATCCAATTTCCTCTTCTGCAATCTGCTACTGTTCATGTATGCTAACTATCCCAAGTTGTAGGTGTCATGGCTTGTGCATACCCACCCCCCAAAAGATAGATGAAAAAATGACTTTAAATGCAGTTGATAGCTGCATACACCTGCAACCCCAGCAGGTACTTTAATCAACAGTAGAAAGATCAGGAGTTCAAGGCCACCCTTCACCATACAGTGAGTTTGAGGCTAGCCTGGGCTATGTGAGACCTTGTCTTAAAATGTAGCTGACTTATTCTTTCCTCCTGGTTTGAGAGCCCTGTCTCTGTGCCACAAGTGAGTCATGGCCACCTGGCACTTCTGTGGGTGCCAAAAGTCTGTGACCTGTAGAGTATGGAACTTACTCTTGTTTTAGGCAGGAGAAGACTCAGCTTTCTATGCCCTAAAGCTAGAAGTTGGCCCATAATTAATATATATTAAGATTTATATTCATAACTCCTAAGTTGACAGTTTTAGTCTGAGCATGCACGTCTGTCAAATAAGCTAAGTTCTCTACTGATTACATTTAGCAGGAAAAACACTTCAGTATGTCCACATGAACTCGATGATATGAAGATGGTTCAAGCTGGGCATGTGCCTGTTACTCCAGGACTGCAATGTTAGCACTCTGGTACTCGGATACAAGAGGTCGGTCAAGAATTCCAGGCCAGGCTGGGCATAGTGGTGCACACCTTCAGTCCTAGCACAAAGACAGAAGTAGAAGCAGGCAGATCCCTGGGAGCTCGAGGCCAGCCTGGTCTACACAGTGACTGAGGACAACAGGTCAATCTGTAAACACAACGGAGCAACTCAGTGCTCTGGCTGCCTCTTCTCTTACCTGATGGACTATCTGAGAAATGCGAGCCCCCGGTACTGCTGAGCCAGGCTGAGATGCAGTCTCTGAAGTGTTACTCTTGTGGGAATCTTCCATAATCAACTGAAAGGAAAAAAGCCAGGTGCTCAGAAGGCTAGAACCACCACAGTCACATGAAATCTGACCAGTCAGCTGCCTTTACAACAGAAAACTAGCAGTAACAGTACTCAAACACCAGAGTATGTTTATACATATATAAAAGGGGCCTCCTAACAACAGGAGAAGACCTGTTTCTCCAGTCTAGGGATGAGTCATAGCTTTGTAAAGATAATTTATTGAGTGGTGGCACATGCCTGTAATCCCAGCACTTGGGAGGCAAAGGCAGGCAGATGATCCCTGTGAGTCCAAGGCCATCCTGGTCTACAAAGCAAGTCCAGGTTACAGCCAGGGCTACACAGAGAGACCCTGTCTCTAAAAACAAAAAAAAAGGTAATTTATTAACAGCTTAACAAACATAAAGGGCAGGGCGTGATGATGCTCAACTTTAATTCCCGTACCCAGGAGGCAGAAGCAGGTGGATCTGGGCTACACAGTGAGACTAACAAATACACACACACACACACTCAAATGACCAAATGATCTGAACATTAACTCAGGGGATATGCAGACTGAGAAAACGAGAATAAATGATGATTAAATTATGTGACATGGAAGAAGAACCACTAACAAAAAGATTGGTAAAATATTTGGGTAGAGTCTGGGTTTTTATGGTTAATGCAAGACTAGAGATACAGCCTAGTAGTAGAGAGGGTTTATGTAGTGTGCATGAGGTCTTGGGTTCTAGCCTTAACAACACCCAAAACACCCTGAAAGACAAACTAGCCTTGCACCTACATGTAGCTCTATATACAGTCCCAGGCTAGCCAGGACTACCCAGTAAGACCCTATTTTAAAAACATAAAGGAGGAAGACGGGAAGAAGAAGAAGATCTGAGAAAGTACATGTGCATATGCCCAAGCTTCAGCTGTAGGTCACTGACGCTACGGACCTAGTCGTCCCTGCTTTCTAAACAGCTGTTTTAAAATCTTATTTTATGAGCACGGGTGTTTGCTTGCATGTATGTGTGTACGTCTGCCTGGTGCCCCAGGGGGGCCAGAAGAGGGTGTTGGATTCCCTGGGACTGGAGTTACAGACCCTGTGGGTGCTGGGAACTAAGCCCAGGTTCAAGAAAGAGCAGTCAGCGATCCTACTCACCAAGCCATCTCTCCAGTCCATGAAAACGTTAGCTGTATAAAATGCAGAGGACATTTTTTCATCTTAGTATTTTATCTTTCGTATTTGGTATTTTTTGAGACAAGGTCTACCCTGGGCTGGCCTGGAGCTCTCTCTGTAAACCAGGTCGTCCTTGAACACACAGATCTGACTGTCTCTGCCGCCTGAGTCCTGGGATTAAGTGTGTCCCCTGGCCTGGCTCACCACTTTTGAATGTACAGTTGTGCTGACCACACTCACAGTTGCACACCACGTCCGTTAGTGACTGCTTTTCTACCAGCGACTGCTACTTCCCGGAAGGAGAATCAGTCTTTCTGTAGCTGCCTTACCTCACTTGGCACAGGAGCCCAATTCGGCCATACCATGGCTCCTGTCAGGATTTTCTGGGTTGTAAGTCTGAGTAACACCCCCTGGAATGTACACCCACGCTGCTTACCCCTCCATGTACTGACAAATACTTAGGTTGTTTCAGTCTCCCAACAGCTACAAACATGGACAACAATTATCTCTTCAAGACATGCTTTTGCCAGGCATGGTGTTGAGGGTAGAGCTTAGACAGCGGCTCTCAATCTTCCTAACGCTGCTACCCTTTAACGCATTCCTCATGTTGTGGTGACCCCAACCATAAAGTATTGGGTGCTACTTCATAACTGTGACTTTGCTGTTATAATCATAATGTGAGTACCTGATAATGCAGAGTATGTGATATGGAAGCCCCGGGCTGAGAACCACTGTCTCAGGAGGTTGAAGCTAGCCTGGTTTATATAGTGAATTCCAGGACAACCAGGGCTACATCAAGACCCTATCTTGAAAGGACAAAGAAAAAAGAGCTTGCTCCACATTCTCTTTGAATGTATAGCGACAAGGAAAGCTGCCAGCTCAGGCCTTCCTTCTGCTGTACAGCTGAGGGACTACAGCAATGCGGATTTTAATGCCAACCGAGCATTAAACCTTCCCACAGCACATCAGGATTCAAGCTGGTTCACCACAGCCCTGCCAGCACTTCATTATATTGTGGTTGGTTCTCCTCTCCTGCTGATTAATGATGTCGAACATCCCTCCATATTCGCGCTAGCCAGCCTTTTCCTTTTATTGTCTTTAGTCTGGCCTCTAGCATGCTGAGTACTGGGATTACAGAAATGCCACCATGACTGCCTCAGACAACAATTAATTTTTACTCTCCAGATGTAAGCTATTGTTACCACTGAAAAAAGCACAAAATCACCTCCTATATGCCTTCACAAGGGCAGGGCGGAGATGGCCATTACAGACTGTCCTGGGAGAACTGTAAAGACCAAGTACAGATTTCTCATCTGGTGAGTAAGTGAAGGGGCCCCAGTTTTTCTTTCCTTGAAAATGATACTGCACTGTGCTAAGCTTGGGGAAGGTAGGCCCCTTCCCACAACTACTAGTGACCCAGAATCTCCTTCAGATCCTCAAATGCTCCTGGCCCGCCAACACGATTGCCCCCCCCTGGAAGGCTCATTTACTCTCGAGGTAGACCTGCATGACGCGCTCCTTAGGCTGGTCTAGAAGCTAGCTGTATACCCTGTCACATTTTCCCTCTTCTAAGGCACCTGCCACAGTCTCATTTTTCTCCCTCAGAATGTGAGCCCTAGGAAGCCAATCAGAACATCCCTTCCCTACACAGCGCCAACACCTTCCCACTTAACATCGTAAACAAAACCACGTGCATACTTCCAATGAAAACTGATGAAATACAGGCTACAGAAATACCCTCACAGCAGCCCAGCTGTAGACACAGGCCCCTGAAGCAGAGGACCTCAGGAAAGGGGTTTAGGTTTCTTCTGACGTGACTACCACCTACTGGAAATAAGGACTACCGCAGCTCTGCCAGCCAAAACTATCACAGAGAACTTAGGAGCTGTCACATCCAACTTTGGGACATCTGAGTTTCCTGTTTTGCTTTCAAGCACTGAGTATGGCGTGTGCTAAGCAAACATTTTCTGGCTTGGCTACATTCTAATGGCACTAAAACTGTTGGGGGAGGGGTGAAGCAACCAGCTTCTTAAACACAATCTTTACTGGCAAGAAGATGTGTTTTGTGCACATAAATCCTATGCAAAGTCTTACCACAGGGCAGGCCAGTTTTACAAAGCCCCTATCACAGCTAGGCTGAAATGGCCTCAGATGTCAAGAGGCCCTTCAAGACATGGGCCCAGTGCTCAAGGCGGGACTGCTGTGAGTTCTAGGCCAAACTGAGCTACCGAGTTTAAGGCCAGTTGAGGACAGAGTCTGAGGCCTTTCTCAAAGAAGCAAACACCCCAAAATCTAACTGCTCGGCGGTTAAAAGGTCTTACAGCTTCCATAGGGCCGCAGGCCAGTGGCTGGCACCGGCCCACAGCCTCTAAGTCCGGATCCAGGAGACCTGACACCCTGTGGCCTCCTCGGGCACCTGCAGGCAGCTGGTGCACACAGCCGTATGCAGGCACACACGCAGCCATGTAAATCAGAACAAGGCGCTCTCACTGCCGAACTGGCTGGCTTGTACGGCGCAGACTCAGAACGGCCTGCGGTGCTCCAAGCCGGCCTGGACTACAGCGTTTTCTTTAGACAAGGCTTGGGAGGCCCTGTCTCGGGCAGAAGTACAAACGCTGCCATAACCCGGGCCCGGCGACCACGTCTAGGAAGTGGTGCGCCAGGAACTCTACCAAACAAACCCCGTCTCAAAAAGGAAAAAAAAAAAAAAAAGGCGGCTACTGAGAACTGAGTTTCGTAACTTCGGCGGCCCGGCGCGAGTCACCCGGAAGCAGAGCAAAGCACCGCGACCCCGCCCTCCCCGCCGCGCGGGTTGCCTCGGTCTCCCCGTCCTCCCGGCGAAGCCCGAGGCCACGTGGGCGCGCTCGCGGCGTCGGCAAGCGCGCCCCGGGGAGCGGAGCCCAACGCCCGGGCGCTCGGCCGGAAGCCGCGAGCGCGCGCGGCGC
>NW_026596085.1:1116773-1124744 GCF_907164565.1 Psammomys obesus
CCGCCATCTTGGCGGCCGCCCGGAGCGCGCGCGCCGGCGGGCTGCCCGCGCGGCGCCCGCTGCTCGCTGCGTCCGCGTCGCCTTTCCTTCGGCTTTCCGGCGCTCGGCCTCGGTCAGCACCGCGGGAGCTGGCCGTTACCTGTGTGCCAGGCGGAGGCAGGGGGTCAGAGAGGAAAGGTTGGGCTGGGGAAGCAGCTCGGTGGTGGAGCGCTTGCCCAGTGCGGTTGAGGTCCTGGCTTTGGCTCCCTGACAAACAGTGTAACGCTGCCCTCAGCTCCGTAAGACGTCGGCTTCGCTGAGGTAAAAAGCGTTGTGCCGTTAGGGTGGGGCTGCTGGAGCACAGATTTCCCCAACCTTTTACCCATTTTTTTTTAAAGATTTATTTATTATGTGTGCAGTGCTCTGCCTGCATGTACACCTGCAGGCCAGAAGAGGGCAGCAGATCTCACTATAGATGGTTGTGAGCCACCATGTGGTTGCTGGGAATTGAACTCAGGACCTCTGGAAGAGCAGCCAGTGAGCCATCTCTGCAGCCCTCCCCAACTCTTAAAATGTTATGTAGATGAGTGTTGTGTACACCGCTTGCATGCTCGGTGCCACAGAGGCGAAAAGTTGGCAGGCGGTGGCGATGCCCGGTTGCTAGCAGGACAGCCAGCTAGCTGGAACGGGACCATCGTGTGGGTGCTAGGAACCATCTGCAGAACGAGGTCTCCGAATGGCCGAGCTGTTTGGTTTTTTGTTTGTTTTTGGTTTCTCTGTGCAGCCTTGGCTGTCCTGTAAATTACCATGTACACCAGGCTGGCCTCGAATTCCCATTTGCTGGGATCAAGCGCATCATGTGCCACCACCGCCCAGCAAGGTTTGTTTTTTTTTCCATTAAGGGTGGTCTGCCTTGAGCCAGTATCCCGTAAACCGCCCTATCTTGTCAAATGCCGGGCCACCTAACTCCTCAGCGCTCAGATCTGCCACACCCTTTCCGTCCCTCCCGGATTCCGGGCCAACTCCCACCAAAGGGCTGAGAGTCACTGAGAGGGGATAAAATACTGTCAGTACATCTTGTCCATGTGTGCTGCTGCGTGCTAGCCCAATCTGTTCGCTGGTGCTCTGTCTCACCAAGACAATTTTCCAACATGGAAATGAACTGGACATAGGCCTTATAAAGCTAGGCAGCCATAGCCCCAGGGTTGGGTTTTGTGTTTTCTTGTTGGGGAAAAGCTACGCAGCTATAGACTGGCCTGATCTTCTGTACAGAGCAGCATGACTGCAGACCTGGGACAACACTCTTTCCTCAGCTTCCACAGTGCTGGGACAATGTGATCCTTCTGCCTCAGCTTCTGGAGTCAGAGGCTGCTCCACCAGCTTCAGCTTCTCATAACACAAGAATTTAGAAAAACTGGGTCAGGTGGTGTACTCCTGTGGTACATTTCAGGGTAGCCTGAGCTACATAACCACACCTTTAATCCCAGCAGAGGCAGGGAGGCAGAGGCAGGCCATCTCTTGAGTTTGAAGCCAACCTGGTCTACAGAGTGAGTTCCAGGTTAGCCAGGGCTACACAGAGAAACCCTGTCTACAAGTTAACATCCAGTTTTGTGAAATCTGCTGCTGCCATCTTAATACTTTGGAAAGGACTTGAGCATGCCTTTCTGGGGGAGTTGAGCTTCCTTCTGATGCTTTAAACAGTCTGTTACCATTCATAGCAGTTTTTATAGGATGCCCTCTACAGAGTGGACTCCAAAAGTTTTATAAGTTGTGCTTGAGACACTTCCCTCCAAGTAGAAAGTTGATTTAGTGAAGACATATTGCAATTTAAAACTAAAGCATTAGAAGGACTCATCAGAAACCAAAAACAAGAAGCTAAAACTGATGACTGCTCTTAAATTAGAACTACGAGGTTTTGATTAGGTTAATTACCCAACTTCTCTGAGTCAGTATCACAGTTATGGAAATTGCCCTGTACATTGAGTTCAAGGCCAGTCTGGTCTTCTTAGCAAGTTCCAGGCCAGTCAATACTACACAAAGAGACCCTGTCTCAAATGAAAACAAGAACCTATGAAAGTTATATTAAGAGAATGTCTGAACATTATTGAAAGTAGCCTACAAAAGTGTGGTTAGGAAGAAGGCCTCAGCCACAGCTATTCCAGAACCGTAGTATTCTGGGATTACAGTTACGTCATTTCTCCCTTCTCTTTCCTCCCTGCGGACCCCTCCTGTTACTCCTCCCTTCAAGCATTTGCTTTCTCTATGCTTTTAGGTGTGTGTGCGTGTGGCAGGGTGTGTGTGGTATGCGCATGTGTCACAGGTTTCTCCTGAGTCCGGGAGGGGGGTGTTGGATTCCCTGGAACTGGAATTAGAGATGGTTGTTGCCAGGTCCCAAAGAAAACCAGGGCAAATGGCTAACTGCGGTGCCTATTAGCATGCCAGAGCACACGCTGGCTGCCAGGCTCACTCTGCACCGGTGGCTCCCCTCTGCTTTTCTCACACCAACCCCCAGCTTCCTACCCTACACCTCCAACCCAGGGCCTTCAATTCCCTTCCCCCAGCTTCTGATTCTTGCTATTCTGGCCATGGACTGTCTTGATTCTCTTGGCTCTTTTTTCACAAATTTAAAAAAAAATTTTTTTTTCGAGGCAGGGTTTCTCTCTAGCCTTGCTTGTCCTGGACTCACTTTGTAGACCAGGCTGGCTTCCATCTCAGAGATGCACCTGTCTCTGCCTCCCTGAGTGCAGGGATTTGGCTTTGTCTCCTCTCTTGCCTCTTCTCTTACTCTCGCTGCTCCCTTGGCCCCCCTCTCAAGCTTTGTTCAGTCTGTTTTGTCTCCCTGCTCTGGGCTCTTCCAATGCCTCTGGCTGTACTCTCCCTCACGACTACACTCAGCCATACCTTCGGGTGGTCACATCCTCATTTCATTCAGTTCTAAACTGTCTGATGTGCTGGGAACCTAACTTGGGACTTCTGCAAGGACTTCTTAACTTTAACCAGGAGCCACCTCCCCAGCCCTGCTTGTCATTTAAAAATAAAAAAGATGATCAAACAAACAAAACTATCCAGAAGAATCCCTAGGTGAGCTGGGTGTGGTGACAAAAGCCTTTGATCCCAGCACTCCGGAGGCTGAGCAGGCGGATCTCTGTGAGTTTGACACCAGCCTGGTCTACAGAGCGAGTCCAGGACAGCCAAGGCTACACAGAGAAACCCTGTCTTGAAGAAAAAGAATCCCTGGATGGTGTCCCCCACCTGTCATCCCAGCACTTGGGAGGTTAAGGAGGACGTCAGGACATCCACCTGCTACATGACAAAACTATGTCAAATACTGCTACGTTGCGCAGGCAACTCAACTGCCTACCCTTTGGGGCCTTGAGGATCCTATGTCCTCACCTGGGCCAGGTGCTCCACACTGCTCCTTCCACTCTGCCTCAGTTTCTCTCCCCTCCCTGCTCTGACTTTCTCTCTTGGGGTGCTCTCCCACCGTCTCTCCACCTCTGTACAATAAATCTCTTCTTACCAGATCTGTTAAGTGTGTGGCATTTTTAAATGTAACATATGTCACAGGGAAACATGTTACCTTATGTGTTCATTAAAAAGGAATTTCTAAAAATACAGTGAAAATGAAACCTTTAAAAAGTGTGCAGAGGGCTGAGGAGATGGCTCATCAGCTGCACCAGCCTGATGACCTGACTTGGACCTCAGGAACCTGCTTGAAGGTGTGAGGAGGACCAAGTGCACACAGCTGCTGTCTGACTTCAGGCACCCTGAGGAGGCATGCCCCCGCCAATAGCATGCAGTCCAGAAAACAAGAGAGCACCTTCCATCTCTGCAGTGTCTTCAGTGGGAAGCCTTGGCCTGTGCATGCCGCCGTGCCATTACTGTTCTCATGAAATAAACTGAACTGGCCACACTGTTGAATGCCAGTATCCACACAAAGGAAAAGCAGCCTTGATTCTGAGCATCTGAGGAAGTTTTAAATCTTGAACTTGGCACTTACTAATGTGTGTGTATCCCTGACACACACGTGGAGCTAAGAAAACAACTTTCAGGAAGCTAGTTCTCTCCTACCATGTCCTGGGGACCATACTCAGGTGGTCAGGCTCGGCAGCAAGTGACTTTACCTACCCTGCCCCTCTGAGTGTTTTATAAACTTCATAGCTTTTACTCCATGGGTAGGGAAACAAGGTGTGCCAAAAGCAGTTGCTCGGAAGGCCACAGTGAGAGGACCAGGCCTGACACCCCACCCCTGCCCCCAATAATCAGTCCCAGGAATTAGGCCATAGGTCATCAATTCCAGAAATAAGACAATAAAATCCCCTACTGTTGTATTTGGTTAATATTTACTATTGGTGTATCTTTTAGTTAAGCAGCGGTTATTCCTAAACCAGCTGTATATTCAAATCATCATACAGAGACTGGAATTTATTTAATTAACCTAGAGCACAATGCTGGGCAATAGTTACTCCATCCCAGACCTCCAAGCCCACATAGTTTCCTAACATTCAGATTCGCCCATTATACTTGCTTTTAGTGGTATCTTAGGTCCGGTTCATTTCTCCATGCAGTTCTCCCCGCACCCACGTAAGGCGGCTCACAACCACCTGTGAGTCCAGCGCCAGCGGAGCCTGACACTTTTGGCTCCATGGTGCCTGCCTGCACTCACATGCACACGCCCCTCCCCACACTAGAAACAATAAAACAACTGGAAAACTAAGTCTTACCTAAAGTGAATGGACATAAGGAGGGAATGTTCCACTGGCTTTCTAGGCACCCGCCTCAGAACCTGCTTTAAACACACTTGCCACGGCCTGACACCTTAAACACCACCCTCAACCATCCTAGTAATAAACAGGTCCCCACTGCCACCACTACCACTCGGGGCCTGTTACTAGGGTTTCATCACGTTTCCCAGGCTAGCCTTGAACTCCTGGTCTCGGTGACAGTGGATAAAAGCCATGTGATACCTAGTCCAGCTGGGGTAGCTCCTTTCTACTAAAGCGGGTTACTTTGCTTGCTGGGATACAGGGAGTAATTTCTGCCTGTGGCCCCCTCCTCTTCTCCACATTCTGAGCCTTTGTCCCCTCTCACAGTGGTCTTCATACCTCCTTTCCAGCTCCTCTACCTTCTGGAGAGAGCTGTTAGTTACTGACTTTCGGCTTCCCAGGGGGATCCTGTAGATGTTGGTCAGAGCAGCCTACCCATATACCTGCCTGCATCAGCTCTGAGGACAGCTAAGCTGCTTCCCTGAGAACACATCAGTAGCCCTGGGCCACTGTCACTTGGCTTCCCAGTGGCTGACAGAAGTTCTGGAGGAACACACCCTCAGGAAGTCAATGTTGGAACCTTCAACGTTTAGTTGAAGTTTCGGAAACAGCATTGAAGTCAGCCTTGTGTGAGTCCATGCTCCTGGCCACTCCTTGTGTTCAGGTGACAATTCTGAAATGGTCAGCAGCTGGCTGGCATCACCCAGCCAGAACATAAGTCCTAAAGGTCCACATATTCACACCATAACAATTCTAATAAATTGGTTCTCAAAATATACAACTTGTTGAGACAGGGTCTCCTGTAGCCCAGGCTGGCTTTGAACTCTCTATGTAGCTGAGGGCAAACCTGAACTGCTCATTCTCCTGCTTCTACTTCCAGAGTGCTGGCATGAAACTGTACATAACCACATCTGCTTTTCCTAGTTTTTACGTGCCCTGTGTCACTTTTCAAAACTAGTAAGTTCAGGCCAGGCACAGTAACTCTCATCTCTAATCCCAGAAGTCGGAAGGCTGAGGCAGGAGGATCACGATGGGTTTGGAGGCCAGCCTGGGCTAGAGACCATGGTTCAGAAAGCAGACATCCGACCTCAGTTCAGCCGCCATCCTGCAGCGCTGTCCCTGTTCCCCCCTGCAGCTCCCCAAGGCCACGGACTTCGTATGTCAGCTCTTGACGGTGTCTGTGCCTGGTGGGTAACACTCGCTAAGTGTTAAGATGGGGAGGGGGTCCTAAAAAGCTCAGTCCACACTGCCGAGACAAGCTGGCTCCCTTCAGGTCTCCTGGAACCAGGAAAGGCTGGAGCAAATGAGACCTCACCCCAGGGAAGGCTGCTGGGAACATACCCTGTCGGAAACCAGGCCTTAGAAGCACCTGTGCCACACAGTCCCCGGGGAACAGCTGGGCGCAGCAATCCCGGCAGCTGGGCTCAGTGGTTAGGGAGTAGGTGTGTTTGTAGCCATGCCGAAGGACCCTCACGGTGCAAAAAGAACTCCTCCTGCAAGTTGTCCTTTGACATTCACACAGGCAATCTCCCCACACACCCGACAGAATGAGCACAATGCAGTAACCCTGAAAATTAAAAGCAACTAAGAGGGCTGGAGAGATGGCTCAGAGGTCTTCCAAAGGTCCTGAGTTCAATTCCCAGCAACCACATGGTGGCTCACAACCATCTATACTATTTGGTGCCCTCTCTGACATGAAGGTGTTACATGTAGGCAAAACACTGTATACATAATAAATAAAATTAAAAAAACAAAACAAAAAAAAAGCAACTAAGGGCACTGGCTTGGCTCTTGACACCCACACGGTGGCTCACAATCATCTTTAACTCCAGGCCCGTGGGATGTGCTGTCTCTGGCCTTCTCAAGCAGGCGTTCAAAGCACACGCATACATCCAGGGAATCGTATACACACGAAGATAGAAGCAGTAAATGAATCTTTCTTTAAGAAAACAGTAACTTTTGAAAAAAGACCCCAAGGTTAAAAAGAGAGCATTTCTGACAGTGGCTTTGTTGGTTTGCAGAGCAGCACTGGTGACCCCTGACCAGGCCTCCTTCAGCTGCAGCAGCTCTGAGTCCTCTCCTCAGCCCACTGCCCACTCATCTGAACATCTACACTCTCCATCACCCCACAGCGGGTGTGGCTCAGGGCTAGAGCCAACGCTTAGCTTGAAGGAGGCCCGGGGTTCAATCCCAGTGCCACACACTGCACACACACCGCACCACACATCACAAACACACACACACCCAGCCCCACCCAGTGTGTGAAGGATTAAACACAATCAAGCATCAATATTTATTAACACAAGACAAAGGAAACACATTCAATGAGTTAATAGAACACTGTCCAGCCAGATGTTAAATTTAAAAATGTATATCTAATCTAATTTCAAATAAATAAAAAAACTTTATACATAATTACACAGTACTATAGTTTGAATTTGACAGGGGTAGGTATGATCTTGATAAAGTAAACAAACAGCACTTAGGACTGAAAACCTTCTCTCGTCTTTGCAGTCTCCTCCTCGGGGGGAGGCGCAACACCCACCTGCACACGCCTATCAGGACTGTTGTTGGTGACGCAAAGGCCTGCTGCGCATATGGTAGGCCGCAGCCTCCTCGGCTCTGAACGCTCCTGGCTTTACGTCAAGCAGACAGCACAAGTGACGGGAAGGCAGGTTGTGTGGGAGTTCAGGTAAACTGATAACTCCACACTGCGTTAGTTAAAATTCCTGGATGTAGATGTTCAAGGACAGAAAATTATTTGGCCAAGATAATGAGCACCATGCACGAGGCAGAGGCCTCCACAGGAGCCTCAGGCCTCCGGCCCTTTGGAGTCCAGGAGAGCATGGAGCAAGCGATGCCCAGGGGCTACAGCGAGGAGGCCGGGACAATGGCACACGTAGAGGACCTGGTCTGGGGGTCAGGGCCTCTGCGTGCCCGGGGGTGGGGGTAGGGAGTGGCACTCTGAGGGCTCAGGGGCTCAGGATGGTGTGTGTGCAGCTGGAAGTGCTCCCTGGTCCACCTCAGTCACTCTCCTGAGGGGTGAAGGGTCACAAGTTCCAAGATGAGCTTCTCTTGCCAGGTGTGGCTGGCTACAGAAGCCTGTAATCTCAGCACTGGACGGCTGAGGCAAGAGCATCAAGTCTGAGGCCAGTAAGGGCTGTACAATAAAACCCTATCACTCACTCACTCACTCACTCACTCACTCACTCACTCACTCACTCAC
>NW_026596085.1:1124754-1150940 GCF_907164565.1 Psammomys obesus
CACTCACTCACTCACTCACTCACTCACTCACTCACTCACTCACTCACACTCCCTCTCTCTCTCACACACACAAAGAAAAAATAGTTTTCTCTTCTGTAATTAAGATAGGGGTTTACTCTTGGTCCAGTGCCCCCTCCATGTTCAGTGGTCAGGAATGGCCGCAGGCCTTTATACTTTATTAGTATTGGATTTCTACAACTCCTTTCGTTGTCAATTCAACCATGAAGTTTCCACTGGATGTGGAAAAGGCCAGAGCCATGATGCCATCAAGACAAACTCTTTAAAAACACAAATAAGAAAGGTCAAGTCTGAGACAGAGCTCAGGGGTCTATCACAAACCCCATCAAGGAGGGTGCATCAGCTGATGAGGCTCCCCAAGGCCAACGCTCGGCTTCTGTCCCTCTACTAATACAGTGCGGCTTTGAGGGGATGGACCCAAAGCAAATCAGCAGGGAAAAAAAAAAAAAACAAAAAACAATTTTCAGAAAGGGGACTAGAGGCCTCAGGCAAGCCAGGAAGTGCCTGTTCGAGATCTCAGGACCAAGGGACGAGGCCCAGGGTTCCAGGCCAGCCTGGGCTACGTGGGTTGAGCTCATTAGGAGGGCTTGTGCTCAGGACAGGCCCGTGCTCCACCCCCACATTGTTTTAGAAGAGATGACCTGGGAATAATGAACTAGGTAGTCGTCCTAAGTGACTGGTAGCTGGCCACAGTGAGAGCGACTGAGGACAGTACTGTGCTTCAAGAAATGAGGACAGGCTGCCTGTCCAACATGGCTGCCACTGGCCACATCTGGCCACTGAGATCTGAAGTAGCTAGTCTGAAGTGAAATATGTTTAATACACACAGGATTTCCAAAATTAAAAAAGAACAGAAACCATCTCAGTGATTTTACATCAAAGTAATAGTACTTTTGGTAAATATATTAAAATCAATACCATGTTTTTAAGAAAATATTTAAAAGATATGTTTAGTTGGGTTTAGTGGCGCACACCTTGAGTCCTAGCACTCAGGAAGCAGAGGCAGGAGGATCTCTCTGAGTCTGATACCAGCTAGTCTACAGATCGAGTTACAGGCAGCCAGGGTTATACAATAGGCCCTCCTTTTAAAAGCAGTTACTAGGAAAGTTTAAATTACACGTGTGGCTCACGTGACATTACTGCAGGCACTGTATCCCCGGATGGTGACACCAAGCCAATCATTTGCATTTGTAGGAGTTAACAGTCAGGACAGGGCTGGTCTGTGGTGTTTTTCTTAGAACCTGTGGATAGCTGACGTGGAGCGGTTTGGTACCCAGGCCCTGCTCTGCTTCAAGTATCACAGACTGTTTTGAGAGCTACACGTGGCAGCATACTCCTGTAATCCCAGCATGGGGTTGGGGCAGCCTGGGCTATGTGGAAAGACCCTGTCTCAAAAAACAAAACAAAAAACAAAAAAGAAAGCAAAACAGTTTCAAGAGTTCTGAAACGAGCAGCTGTCCCTTTGTAAATGACCGATCCCAGGCGGGCTGCCACTCTGTCCAGGAGGTGACACTCCTCTCCTGTGCTCCCCAACACCTCCCTCCACCGCTGCGGACCAGTCCTAGCGAAGAGCACAGGCCTCCAGAGCCAGGCCTTCCTTCTGTGGGGCATGTGTCTGAGGAAAGGGCCATGTTGGCTGAGCAGAGAACCTGGGGACAGCCCAGGGCTGCTGCCGGGGAGGAGGGGCTGCTGCTTACTTAATAAACCTTATTCTCAGGGTAATTACAAGTCTTACAAATTGCTTAAAAACACATTAGTTTACAGGATGTTACAGTGGGGTAAATAATATGTATTATCAAAATAGTCTAAATAAATATTTACACAATAGACCAAAACAGGTCAAAGAGAACTGTTCTGATTTAACAGGTTAATTCTTTTTCACTTGAGGTTTTCTTTAATTTTTAAAAATATTTCTGTAAGAAAAAAATAATAAAATTTAACTATATTCAAATACATGAAGTTTCAGACCAAAGAATGGAGACCGAGCCAGAATCCAGCCCCAGCCCCACGTGTGCAGTCTGGCTCCAGCCCCATCCAGAGTCTCTTGCATACGTCAGACCTGCTGCTTCAGAGGAGCCTGGATGCTCCGCCACCCAAACTGGTTGTCGGTAGGGTGCGTTTATGCGGCCTCCAGTTCCCTGAGCCGGCTGACCCTGCCCTGGCCAGCGCTGGCCCTCCCAGCGCTGGGGGCACAGGGTCCGGTCCTCCTGCTCCAGCGGAAGACACAGCGCGGAGCAGCGACGTTAGCAATTCTCCCGAGGTCACTCTAGACGGGAAAGGTCCAACACCGGCCAAGCGCACCTCTGCCGATCAGGGGAGCACGTTAGGACTGCTGGCGCTTAGCTCTCCACATTCTGCCGGGAGGGTTTTCTCAGAGGAACGGGTTGAAGAATCCTTAGAAGCTCAGGCAAGCTGCGGTGCAAGCGCACACACACACACAAGCGCAGGCGCTGGGTGCCGGGTGCCAGGCGGCCCCCAGGCGGCGCTGCTGGGCCCTCCAGCGGAGCCCGGCCACCCGGCTGGCTGAAGTTACGAAAGCCGACTGCCGGTTCTTTAGCTGAATTATGTGCACTTATTTACACATTCAAACACTGGTCAGAAGGCTTCTGACTAAGAATTAGACACATACAGCAGTTCTCACGCGAGTTACTTGACTTGCTGACTTGGGCTCGGCAGTTTCCTGTTCAGAAACCCCGCAGAACACCGCACTAGAGGAAAATGGCAAGTGCATACAGGCGGGGAGAGTGGGACACACCTCGCCCTCACGGGAACTCGTTAAACTCCCTCACAAACGTCTAAACCGTTAGGTAGAAATGCAGTACGTATACTAGATGGGAAAACTGCAACATGCATGGAGCTGCTTCAGTGCGAGCTGCCGTGGACGCCAGGGCTGAGGCGCGATGCACACTCCGTGTGTCGCTAGCACGGCAGCCCGTCCCCCGCGCTCAGCAGCACCCAAGGGCTACACCCACCGTCCTCCCTCGGGGCTGGCTACATGTTGTAGGCCACATAGATCGGGTCCAGCTGGTCGGCCAGGAAGCTGTCGCGGAGGTGCATGCGCTGCTTCTCCCCTCTCGAGTTGATGGGGACCACCCCTGGGTCCACCACGACCACAACCCCGACGATGAGGTAGTGCTCTTCCAGAACCACATTGGTCACGAGAGGAACCAGGTCCAGGGCCTCCTGCTCAGAGCCACACAGTTCCACAACCACCACCAGCAAGTTGGTCCACGTGAACACGGCACTGAAATTCCAACGACACTCAAGTTAACAGGCATCTTTTAAAGCACTATTTTCATTTGACGAGGATGGGCGTCCGCCTGCACGTACGTGAGTGCATGTGAGTGCTCCGCGTGCAAGTATGTAAGTGTACTGCGTGCGTGCAGGGGCTGAGGAGGGAACACGAACCCCTGGAACTGGGGTGCGATGGCTGTGAGCAGCCGTGTGGGCGCCGGGAAAGAACCTGCAGAACTGCAGTGCTCGTAACTGGCAAGCCATCCCTCCAGTCCTTTGTGGGGAGGACACGCAGAGCATAGGGTGTGGAGAGGCAGAGGACTGGCTGAGGGGTCAGTTCTCCCCCACAGTGCGGCTGAGGTAGCCAGGCCTAGCGCAGGGCCTTTCCGGTGGTGCTGGCCGACTGGCCCTCATCTTTTGTACTATCTTCCGAGATTTACGCCCCTTTCCCTGAAGACTACCTTTCTCCCGGATGTCAGAGGCCGACAGCTGCCCTCTCCATCATTAACACTTAACATTAACAGAAAAATACTGGGGAGGTAGAGGCAGGAGGAGCTCTGTGAGTTTGAGGCTAGCCTGCTCTACATAGTGAGTTCCAAGACAGCCAGGACTAAAGAGAGACCCTGTCTCCAAACAGACCAACAAAACAAAACAAAAAACCCAAGGTGCTGGAGCGATGGCTCAGTGGTTAAGAGGAAGTACCAGCCGCTCTGTGGAGGACGGGAGTTTGGAGCTTGGGTTCTGGTACCTACGCTGGGGGAATCCTCTCCGGGACTCCAGGTACCTGTGGCACGTATGCACACAGACACACAGTTAAAAACAAGCAAACATACAAACCCCAGAATGAAAGGCAGTAGGTGAAACAAGTTTTAATTTTAATGACCTTCCTGTCAGCAAGAGGATGATAATTCCTCATGAGGGAAATACAGGCAAGGTCCTGCACTGAGGACCAGCTTAGGTGGTAACCATCCTTTTCCCCTGTTTCCCACAGACAGTTTAAAAAGCACACGCTGACTGACCCTTTGGATAATCAGGAAACACAACGCACTGTGGGAAGGTGAGCCATTATTATCAGTAATTTAACATTCACTTATTACGCTCGTCCTAAAGCAGGCGGCCCGCCAGCTCTTCTATACCTGAGAGTCTGCCCTCACAAAGCCACCTGGCACCGTGTCCCCATGCTCCACTGTGGCTCCAGGGTCCCTCGGCTCTGGCCAACAGGCTTTAGTGGCCACACTGGACCCTTCAACCGAGGTGGCCGACATGGTTTCCCACCCCCGAAGGGCTTCCTCAAGGGTGCGTGGCCCTGTCCAGGCAGATGCCTACGCAGATCCTGTCAGCGTCACTGATGTGAGAAGGGATGCTCGGGGAAATTACCATTCTGCAATGCTCCTGTGCGCCCGGGACACCGAGTTCTCGATGTCTGTGGGGTGGTACCGCAGTCCCCTCAGCTCCAGTGTCTCATCCAGCGCGCCCACCACGTACAAGGCGTCGTGACGTTCTGAAAGGAAGGGGAACAGGCTCAGATGCGCAAACACAGCAACGGTGGGCGTAAGAGCACACAGAACATATCAGCCCTTGGCTGGCGATGTCTCTGGCCCTGCTGCTTGCTCTGCGGACAGGAATAGGGACAAACGGCCGCTGTGAGGAATGCATTACTTGGTTGGGCTTGGGGAGGGCTGAGGAGGTGAGCCCAGTCCTCAGAGGCTGGGTAAAGGCGGGAGGAAGGCTGGCGGCACGCCTGACGCTGGCCGCCGCACTGTGCTGGCGTGCAGGGCTTGCTTTGGCTTCGTGAGCGCGGACGCGCAGACTGTGTGCATGCGCGCGTGTGCGCTGTGACAAGAATGTGGAGTCATGGCAGCAGCAAGCTGCTCCTCCTGAGCACGGCCCTGGGGTTCTTGTGAGCCGCTGTGCACGTGCTGGGAACCAAACCTGGGTCCGCTGGGAGAGCAGCCAGTGCTTTTAACCACTGAGCCACCTCTCCAGGCTCAGTGTAATTTTTTTTCTTTGTAATGTGTATACGTGCATGTCTGTGCACATAAGTGTAAGTGTGAGTGTAGGTGCCCTCAGAGTTGGAGTTACAGGTGCTTATGAACCACTTGATGTGCTAATTGAGAATTGAACCCAGGACCTCTGGAGAGCTGCAGGTCCTCTAACTGCTGAGCCACCTCTCCAGCCCCAAAGATAAACAGACAAACAAACAAAGGCTTTGCCAGGTAGTCGATATGGTGTAAAGTAGCCATTATTACTCCTATTATGTGACACGGACTGTGAAGACCACAGGTCGCGCTCTGAGGACCTACACGGGGTCTGGTAAGATGGCTCAGGAGATGGAGAGCATGCTCAGTGGGAGGAAGACCAGCCAGGCCTGCAGACTCAGCCCCCACCACGTTTGAGTGTGTGTGTGTGCGCGCATACACACACCCACACACCCACACACCAATTAGGGTAATAAATAAAAACTCTTTTTTTGAAAAAATGTTGCTGGGGGAGCTGCAAACAGGAGTTCCCCTCTAAGCAACTCAAGTGCAGGACAGGCAGGCACAGGCATGAGACCCAAGGAGTGAGGACACTAGAGCCCTACGAAATGGTGTGGAGAAAGCTCCTGGAGACGCTGAAGCCGTGGCTGAGCTCCGACAGGTCAAGAACTAGCCAGCTCTGGTGGGGAAGGGAAGGAGGGCGAGTCTGGACCAGAGGGCAGAGTCGTGCGCCAGTTTCCAGCTGTCTTCACCAAGACACAGTGAGAGTGCAGGGCGTGGAGACGGCTGTGTGGCCTCACCCAGCAGGGCACAGACGCCAGGCAGCTCGGAGACGGCCTGCGAAGAGCACTTCTGATCTGCTCAATGACAGTCCAGACAGATGCGGCCCAAGTGAGCCCTGTTTCTTCTGCGTCCCAGCGCTGAGTGCAGCACAGTTCATCACACACCCATGACGGGGGACCTCGGGCTCCTCGGCAGACAGGTGGAGTGACTGCTCACGGTCATAGAGCTTGGCACTCGGCGAGGGCCCAAACCTCACCTCCTGGTGACAGCGGCCTCCGCATGACATATGGAGAAACGATACACTCTGAGGCTCAGCCAAGGAGAAATGGTCCAGTGGAGGCCTTTACAGCCCAGGGCTGGACCAGTTCTTCTGTGCAACAGAGGAAGTGTTGTGTGTTCTGCAGCAGCCACCAATGCCAGTCAGGAAGAGTGTGCCGCAGAAAGCACAGAGGCTGTGACAGCCGGGCAGAAGACGGATTTCGGGAACTCTCTGACAGAGGCTGCCAAAAGCAGGCCTGGATCCTCTGCAGAACCACGTCCCAGGCCAGGCAAGGCGGTGCGGCCCTTCAATCCCGGCACTCCAGAGATAGAGGCAGGAGGACCTCTTTGAGTTCGAGGCCAGCCTGGTCTACAGAGTGAGTCCAGGACAGCCAGGGCTACACAGAGAAACTCTGTCTCAACAAACCAAAAAACAAAAAAATAAGAATGTTTCTGTACTCAGAATGGTGGGCAGGGGCAGAAGGACAAGGAAGAGCTGTCCCAGGAGCTTGGCCAGCGTCTGGGGTCAGCCCCAGGCGCCTGCTCTGCCTGCTGCACCTCAACAGCACCTCTAGCCGTTCTGACACCTATGGCCATGTGACCGTCCACACAGTGCTCAGGGCAAAGGTCACTTCAAGTGACTGTGACTTCAGAGGGACCCCACAGTCCCCAGGCAGGTGGAAGAGGCCGGCCAGTGCTCTGTGGACCAGGAGCTGAAAAGAGAATGGGGATGGAAGATACCTCCAGTGGCCGCCGTGAGCTCAGTCCTGCGGACAAACCCAAGGTACCCTGTCCGGGCCCACAGGGTCTGGGCGGCATCCCCGAAGCTCAGGCGCGTGTTGAAATGATCAGCCTGGAGGGTCTCACTGTCATAGATGGTGTAGTAGCCGCTGGCTGTGTGCGGGCTATTCACCCAGATCTGCAGAAGGAAACATGACCATGTCAGTTCAGTCTCCCAGGACAGATTATTTGGATTAAAAAAAATAATAATAATCTCATTTTCACATTAACAGCAGTCACAACAGCATGTAGCTGACATTTATCTAGCATTTTCTCTCTGCTGGACTCTACTGGCCTGATCTCCGCCAGTTCTGACACACACAGGACGGCCTCATTGCCATAACTTTCTTATTTTCGCTATACAGATAGAAAGCCAAGACTAAACATTCCTCCAAGAGGCAGGACTAGAAGGGAGCCCTTCCGCTGGTGGTTGGCACCAGAGGCCGTCTCTTAACCACTAGGCTGCATGCCTCCCTGGGTTCATTTCTCACCGGCTGCCAGAGTCCCACAAAAGCACAAGGCATGATTACCAGTCTTCTGGTGTAACTGTGGCATAGGCTTTTGGGACACCAGCAAAGGACGCCTGAGTTTACAGTGTAAGCAAAGCAACAGCTGACAACAGGCTGTGGAGGTCTGAATGAGAACAGCCCTTGTAGGCCCATATATGTGAATGCTTAGTGAGCAGGAGAAGCACTATTTAAAAGCATTAGAGGGATTAAGAGGTATGGCCTTTTTAGAGGTGGTATGTATTCCTAGAGGAGGCTTTGAGGTTTCCAAAGTCCATGCCAAGCCCAGAGTGTCTGCCTCTCTGTCTCTGTCTCTCTGCCTATAATCAGGATGTAGCTCATTAAAAAAAAAAAAAAGATTTATTTATTTATTTTATGTACATGAGTGTTCTGATTGCATGTACACCTGCAGGCCAGAAGAGGGCACCAGATCTCATTTTAGATGTCATGAGCCACCATGTGATTGCTGGGACCTGAAGAGCAGACAGTGCTCTTCACCTCTGAGCCATCTCACTGGACCCAGGATGTAGCTGTTAGCTACTGCTCCAGTACCGGCCTGAATGTATGTCATCGTGCTCCCCACCATGAGGGTGGACTCACCTTCTGCAAACAAGCTCCCAATTGCAACAATTCTCTAACAGTTGCCTTGGTCACTGTGTCTCTTCACTGAACTCAAACAGTGACTAAGATGGTGGCAGAGGGTAGCTACCTGGCACCTATACATCTAAGACCCCTCCCATTCAGCTGTGGATCCAACAGCACTCCTCAAAGATCCGGAAAAACAGAAGAATGAAAAAACCTTAAGAGGACTTCTACACTAAAGCAAAGGAGCAAAAACCAATACATTTTGGACTATAACATTTATGAGTATTTACAAATGTACATGTGGCTCTCCTTGGCCCCGCCCTGCATAGGATTTGGCCAGCTAGCTTTCACATAAGGGAACTCGGCAAACAAACCTGAGACATTGCTACCCAGTCTTGATTCCGGCCTCAGCCTCCTCCTCTGCCACGCCTCACTGCCGGCTGCCGGAGAAATCAGCACGCCGAGCAGGGGAACGGAGCTCAGCCTACTTCTATCCGCCTGCAGTACGGGACCTTAAAATCTTAGCCGCTAAACGGGACTGCACCTACCTCACCAAGGTGAGAGTCTCCAACAGGCCCTTTGGTCTCGGGATTAACAATAACAACCTTTACTCCAGGTAAGATCTAAGGAGCAAAGGGGAAACAGTTCAATCAAAGCCTGTACTTTGGCTGTGCTTAGCATATTGTAGAGGTCTATCTAACATGCCTGTGCCTGGCTCCCCCCACCCCCCACCCCTGCAAATAACTACTGGCCTCTAGGAACTGGGCCTTTAGCTTGACTAGAAATGGCTGGAGCTGACAAAAGTGGCCCTGAAGCGCTTTCCTGTTTGTTCCTGGTCAATCTTCCTCATCTTACGTAAGTTTCACTCTCAAAGGAGAAAGCAGGCCCAGACTGCCAGGTCTTCAGAGGCATGAGAGACTCGTGCTTAGGGCCACAACAGTGAGACTGTGGTAAATAACTCAGCCACCCCCTTCGGGGAAGCCCTTTCCAAAGATAAACAGTAGGGACCTCATGGAGACCACTCCACAGTCAGCCAAGGGCTGCGGCGGGGAGCCACACAGAGAAAGCAGCCATGGCTCAGGTATCTTGGGAGTCACGTTTCCAGGATCTTCCGGGAGGGAGAAGAAGCATCTGCTGGCTTGAGCAACAGCTCAGGGCTTACCAAAGATGGTTCTTGGGTCAGGACGGAAGCTCAGCAGTAAGCACTGGCCTAGCATGTACAAGGATCTGGCTGGGTAAATGGCAGCAGGCTGGCTGCCACTGTGGCTACCTGTCTCGTGCCCTGTTGACTTTTAGCCTGGGTTTCGACAGCCTGGAGGAAGGGAACAAAGGGACAGTTCCCAGAAGCCACAGCCTGCCCTCATGACACGGCACTCCTGCTTCCATGGGCTCCCAGCTGCAGACGTGGGCCAATGAATGGCACAGCCCACACAAGCCTCTAAGGGGACATGTGCTGGAGACATCAGGCAGGATCTCCTTTGCGTTTCTCTCTGCTCTGCCTCAGCTTTCCTGGGGGACCCCTGAGACACAGTGGCACAGTGCTGTCATCTAGACAGTGGGGACGCGGAGACGCTAAGGACGGAAGAGATGGGGTGAAGAGAGCCTCAGGTGCTTCACCACAGGCAACGCTCCGTTTTGCTGCCCTGTGGGTGCTCGCTCTCTCCTCCTGACCCTCAGCTTCAGGGTTTAGACAGAATGGGCTCTCTTCAGGTGCTGCTCATGTAACCACTTTCAGCTCACCAGGAAGAATGCCATGTCTGTGGGCTGGCAGACCATGGAGATGAGGCCGCCTCTGAAACCAGCACCTAAGGTGGAACTCCAGGCTTCCCTGAGCTTCCCTCCTGCTTCAGGCCTCTCCCGTGCCCCTCCCCCAGCAGCGGCAGCTGAGTACCTTTCCAGACTCAGCCAGCACGAGACTCTGGGGCGCCCCCCGCTCCACCAGACGGACCCTGCAGAAGAGCAGCAGTTAGTGTGTGCAGTCTCTCTAAAGCGAGCTTCGCCACTGCGGCTAACCGGCGCCTTCCCTGCCCAGCGGAGCAGGGTTTTCTTACACTCCACACTCCTGACGCTCTGCTCTGGTAGATTTGGGTGTAGGTGTTGCTAGCAACATCCCGGCCCTACTTGCTCCCACTGTGACAACCACGTGTCCCCAGGCGTGGTGAGATCTTAGGAGACAGGGCAAAGCTCTCCAGGCTGAGAATGCTGTGTAGACACCTGCTGTGAGAAGGAGCTACTTCAGCTGGGAAGGTGCCTGTAGGTGCAAGCACGTGTCCGCCCTCGGCATCAAGTGGGAGGCCAGGCGTGCTGGCCATGCTTGTGACCCTGGTACCTGGAGATGGGGACAGATGAACCCATGGGCTAGACAGCTAGCACACTTAGCAGACTTAGCCAGACACGGGTCTCAAAGAGAGACAGAGACCCTATCTCAAAAGACAAGGGGAAGGTCCCGAGGAACTCAGTAACACCACTGAGGTGCTCTTCTGGCCTATACATAGACACACACACACAAACACAGACAGACAGACAGACAGACACACACACACACACACACACACACACACACACACACACACACACACACTACACAAACATAAAAAACAAAAGCAACCCACCGCAATATGGGCTGGAGCCCGCCTGGCTACTCTAGGGAGCAGCCCCAGCCTAGTGTGCGAAGGGCTCAGTGTCTCAGCTCACTGTGGGACGAGACTAAAAACTCAGCTAGGGAGGCGGCTTTACAAACCCTGGAGGCAGATTCAGTGCTGTCTCAAGACCCTTCCCTGTCCCATCTTTATTTTTAAACTGCAGAGCAAAGACACTCTCCATTTTTTGTTTCCTTGCTTGCTTTTGTTTCTGAGACAGGGTCTCCCTGTGTGGCCCTGGCTTTCCTGGAACCACAGAGATCCATCTACCTCTGCCTCCTGAGGGCCAGGATTATAGGTGTGTGCCACCGTGCCCGGCTCAGCTTTCTTTTTTTTTTTTTTTTTCCAATTTTATTTATTATGTATACAGTGTTCTGTCTGCATGTACACCTCAGAAGAGAGCACCATATCACATTACAGATGGTTGTGAGCCACCATGTGGTTGCTGGGAATTGAACTTGGGACCTTTGGAAGAGCAGGCAGTGCTCTTAACCTCTGAGCCATCTCTCCAGCCCCAGCTTTCTTTTTATAAGCAAAATTCTATCACTTATTCATGACAAATAATCCTTTCCCTTCTTATACCACCCCTCAGGGTGTAAACATGAACAGGACGAGGGTGCTGATGTGAGACCAAGCTCCGTGCTCACCTGTCATGTCTCAGTGACTTCAGATCCACGTACACAGTTGTGGGGTCAGGCCCTGAGGTTCCCTAAGAACAAAACAGCACAAAGTTTGTTTAAGGCCTGAACGAGTCGTCTCGTCCACAGATGGGAAGCAGTGGCTGTGGGAACTCCTGCTTGCTCCTGCTCCCTGTGCAGGGCGCAGCTTCGACTCAGGCTTCTCCTTGGCTTTCCTGAAGTGGTGCAGCAGTACTAAGGCCAAGGGGAGTGTTGGGGAGGTGGGGGGGTTGTGGTTGCCCACCTAGGATGAGGAGGGCAGGGGCACAGTGGAACTCTCACTTCCTGGCCACAGGAGAACCCAGTCTTGGCCACACCCTCTTACTCTCATCTACACGTGGACTGCCTCATGAGCTGCTAAGCAGCATAAGGTCAGAATGTTTAGACCCACCCAGAACAATGCACCAAGAGATGCAGGTTTATTCTAAAAAGGCAAAATATGGGGACAAGAAAAAAGGAAGGCTGTATAATAATTAATAAAATGCAAACTGAGCTCAAGAGCAGCCCCGAGAGTACAGCGCACGGGGAGCCAACTGGCTTGCTCCTGTCTTCCCTTGTGACCTACTGACCTGCAGGCCAACCCCAGGACAAACCAAAGTGACATCTTATAGATGAACGTAAGGAGACAGAGCAAGCGAGAAAAGAAGCCTGAAGTCCCACAGTGCGTAAGGAGGGCCGGGCTCAGGCTCAGGCCTTTAAGTCCTACCTCAGAGCCTCACAGTCCACTGCAAGGACCACCTCTGCCATCTTAGCTCCCCTAGGGACTCAGGCTGAGAGTTCAAGGTCAGGCAACACAGGGAGACTCGTCTCAAAGAACCTAAAGGAAGAACGACTGAGGTGGTCACCTGTAAACAGATCGCGACGTTGACTCTGGATCCGAACGTGGTGCTGACAGCTCGAGGGGACAGGCCAATGTCCTTGAAGAGCTTGGAGAAGGACTGCTGGAGGGCGATGCGGGGCCTCTCCTCTGCTACCACCACACAGGTCCGGACGCAGGAGAGGTTGATCCCTCGGGTCTGGAAGAAACAATGAGGACGGTCCCTTCCTGCTCAGGAAAAGCCGAGCACTGCCCAGGCCCAAGAAAAGCATCTCTCAGAGAGGAACAGTCAGCTGTAGGTAGAGCTGCTCTTTTCTTTAGCTACAGTCTCGGGCTGGGCTGGGTGGAAGACACAGGCTGGAATGAACAGGCCCTGGACTTCATCATCACTACCAAAGTAAGAACAGGCGATGCCCTAAAACCTAAGCTCTCAGGCTTCTCTTTTTTCAGCAATGCATTGCTGTTCTTGCTCATTTGCCCTCAGATTTCTCTCATTTGCTAGGATTAGGAGAAAAACAAACCCAAAACCCTGGGCAGCTAGCTTCCTAGCTCTTGTTTCAGTTCTTGGGGCCCGTTCCTCTGCTAAAGAGAATTCAGAACTTGACCTCCTCATGTGTGGTCACTGGGTGTGCACAATAAACCAGGCCCCTGTTCTTCAGGGAGGGCCCAAGCTCCAGTATTCTGCGGTTTTGATTTTACTGGGTGAGTTTCCCACAGATTATCATAGAAACAGACTCCCTCCCTCTTCACAAAAAGTGAATTTAGGCTTTGAGAGAGTGTGCAGTTAGGAAGAGGGAGGCTCCACTCAGTCCTGGCAGAGGAGGCGGAGGACAGACACGCATGCTGGAGAGTGGGCCTCTGAAGCCTCTCAGCTGGGTCACTGGCTGCAGCTGCTCACCTTCAGCACCTCCACTTGGTTCCCCAGGCCTCTGGTGCAGAGCTCCATCACGGAGTAGGAGCAGAAGGTGTCCCTTATCTTGTACTGGTTGACAGTGGCCAGCCACAGGGACAGATTGCTCTCCAGCTCCATAGGAGGGATCAGGACAGACTGGTGGCCTGAGTAGACGCTGCAAAGAGGAAGCAAGAGCTGACGAGGTTACCTCAATACCTGAGAGGACTATCGGGAAAGGGACAGCAGAGGGCCACATTAGGAACAAGGCTGACCATTCCTCCCATTCCTGCACGACTCGAGAGATGTGACGAGCCAACAAAGCAGGCTACGATAGATGTGGTAACAAATTCACAGGAACAGCCAAGAGCTCAGAATGAAGTAAAGTGGGGGTGGGGTGCCTCACTGAGTGGGAGCACTCAAACATGAGTGTCTACAAGTGGGGAGGGGATGGCAGAGGAGCATGTAAGCAGGAGGTATGGAGCAGGCACAACATTCCTGGGCAGAGTGCACAGGAAGGGAGGGCCGAAGGGCTGGAAGTGTGAGAGGTCGAGGCTGTGACAGGAAGCTGGCACACTCTACCCTTCAAGTGTGACTGTGTTGCCATAAAACCAGCACGGAAGAAAAACTGCAGATGGAGCCCTGAAGGCTGGAGACGGTTAGGGGGAGCGATGGTATCCCGGTGAGGGTGAGTCCCAACCGTGCAGCAGGCCAAACAGAAGGAATATGGAGTCACATGAACAGTCTCCATGCAGACTAGGCTAACCCCTAAAACCAGAGTCCAGTGCCACCAGAGGTGGGGTCTGGGCCAGTTCAGTCCAGAGAGGGCTCCACCAGCTTCTTTCTTCCATGTAAAATGGCCAATTTGCCAGGGTATGAAGATGCAATAATCCCACTTGCCCACAATGGGAGGCCTTGAACTCATGGTCAGCCTTCCATTTCACTCCCAAATGCTAGACTCACAGGACCAAGCCACCATACTTTGTTCTTTTCCTTTTTAAAGAAGATTTTTACTTCATTTTATCTATCTGTCTATCTGTCTGTCTGCTTATTTATTTTGTTTTTCTGAGACAGGGTTTCTCTGTCCTGTAGCCCTGGCTGTCCTGGAACTCTGTAGACCAGGTTGGCCTCGAACTCAAAATATCTACCTGCCTCTGCCTCCCAGTAGCAGATCAAGGGCATGGGATGCCACTATGAATAAGGGCGTGCCACTACAGCCAAAGACAGGTGTGGCACCCTGTGGGTCCTGGGAGCTGAACACGAGTCCTCTGTGAGAACAGCAAGTGCACCTAAGTGCTGAGCCTTCGCCCTAGCCCCTTTTTCCTATCTGAGATGTGGTCTTGTTTTTTTGTTTGTTTGTTTATTTTTATTTACTTATGTATTTTTTAATGTCTGAGCGCTCTGTCCACATGCACACTTGCAGGCCAGAAGAGGGCATCAGATTCCATTAGAGATGGTTCTGAGCTACCATGTGGGTGCAGGGACTTGCACTCAGGTCCTCTGGAAAGCAGCCAGTGCTTCTAACCTCTGTGCCATCTCTTAGCAAGATGTGGTCTTGTTATACAACCATGCTTGCCTTATGAGTCTCCTGCCTCAGCCTCCCAAATTTCTAGGATTACAGGTGTAATTGCTGTCTTGGTCTTTAACTTCCCCAGGTTCAGCAGTGACTTAGTGTACAGACAGCTATCAGGGCAATAAGCATGTCAGTGGCATGCAGATGGGAAGGTGAAGATAACACCCAAGTTTTCAATCTGGCCCTGGGGGACAGCCTTCCCCCGACGGAGACAGGGCACCGGAGGAAGGTGCTGGAAGAGTGACAGGGGCTTGTGAACCATTCACAGTGTCTGCACAGGAAGTGAACATTCAGGCCTGAGGTAGTTTCCTGGCAGGCAAGAGAGCAGGGACTTGCCAGTCCTCAGGAAGCACTCTGGTGAAGGCAAACTGCTACATCCCAGCCACATGACGTCAGCGCACTCCACTCTGCCCTTCCTGCCAAGCCTAGCGGGTAATGCTGGCTGTCAAACCACACTTCACCTGAGAACCATCCTTCTACTTTGGCTCTGCTTCTAAAACTAGAATTACAGGATGGAACAGAGAGCAGGAAAAAAAACAGCGCCACTTTATAGGAGGAATGAAACAAAGTGAGAAGAATGGAAAAAGCAAGATAGGTAAAACTAAGCAAACGTCAGAAACACATAAGGTGTTTGTATTTTGGAAACTGCAGTATTTTACTCGGAGTTTACCAAACCAAATGAGCAAAGGGGAGGGTCAGTGGCCACAGTCCAGGAAGTCCATGGTTGGGCTTCTCCACCCTACCTGCAGAGACACCAGAGCGCGAAGCCAAGTCCACAGTAAGGGTCGAGGCAGATGGCGACCTGCCGGGAGGAGTAGAGCTCGCACTGCAGCTTGACGGCTCTGCACAGAGCGTTGACTGCCGCGTGGGACATCTGCAGACAAGGACACGGCAGGGTGGGTTGGCGCCCAGAGCAGCCCTGCCTGCACCGCCTCCCCCGTCGCCCAGTGCGACTCAAAGGCTTCAGTGCTTCACGGTATCAGAACAAAGGAAGAAGATAGCCGGCTACCCCGTGGCTGGTGCAGCCTCAGGAAAGCTGAGCTGCGAACCCCCTTTCCCTAGAGCTCTTGCTCTCTGAGCCCCAGCACCTCACAGCGCAAATCCTGTGGGCTCACTTCCTCAGAAGAGCCAGAGCTCAGGGTTAAACAGCAAGGACATTCGAGTCCCCACCTGTGGGCCAGCATCCTCCCGGCACAGGGCAGGTGCGGCTGCTTTACCTTCACTCCTGTCAGCATGCCGGTAGTGGAGACACTGAAGTCCAGGTACGCCAACATCTCAGGAGTGGGCGGTTTATACAGCTGAGGCAACCGTTTCCTGGGTAAGTCATCTGCAATGCACAGAGGAGACCGGCTGTGAAGCGGGCGAGCCGGAGCACGGGGCATGGCTCCTTCGACGGAGCTCCTGGGCACGAAGGCTGAGCTTCAGCTCAGGCCGGTCATCTCAGCAAGGCGGGCTGTGACGCCACTGGGCAAAGGGCACCAGCAAGTCCGCAGCACGTGAGTCCACCCGCACACGTGCCAGCGGGCAGCCACAGTGAACTGCAGAGTGCCAGCGTTCAATCCCAGACGTGAAGCTGTCGCCCGCTCTGTGCCCCGGGGGCTCACTGCTTTCCTCAAACAGATCTCCAAAATTCCGACCTCGCACGGTGACTAACGGTGAATTTTCTTTGTTAATCAACTGATTTTATGTGTGTGTGCGGGCCTGAGTGTGTGCATGTGCGCCACGTGCGTGCAGAAGCCTCTGGCAGTCAGAAGAGCGTGGACCCTGGAACTGGACTTACAGGTGGTTGGGAGCCACCAGGTGGGTGCTGGGAACTGAACCCAGGTCCTGTGCAAGAGCAGCCAGTGCTCTTGACCTCTGAGCCGACTTTCCAGCCCCAACAGGAAGCACTTTGAAATCAGCTGTGCATAAGCTCAGAACACATTAATTACTGTTACACTTTCTCAGGAAGCACGGTATGCCGGGACAGTGTTGACCGACTGATTTGGTGTCTCCTGGGAGGCAGCCTCCAGGCACACGTACCAGGAATGATTTGGGTGGTGTCATCACTGGTCGTGCTTATGAGGAACAATGGTGATCAGGGAACGGGAGCCAGGAAGGCCCAGCCCACAGCAGCGTGGTTCCTGACCCACACAAAAAGCCTCACATCTGAGATTTCTGGGCTCAACAACAGTGTTTTAGAGCGGGCTACACAGCTGTTAAAGAAGCCTGAGCTAGAGCCCAGGTCTTCCAACTGCTAGTCCACTGCTGTTTCAGTTATATCCCATGGACAAGCCCAGGGTCGTCAGACTGTCTCAGTGGTGTGTGTGTGTGTGTGTGTGTGTGTGTGTGTGTGCATGTGTATCTACAGGTGTGCATGTATGTTTGTGTGCCTGTGGAGGCCAGAATTCAACCTCGGAGGTCATTTGGCAGGAGTCGTCCTGAGATCACCCCAGGCCTCACCTGAGGCCACCCATGGCCTGAGACAGGGCCACTCACTGGGTCCGGGCCCTCAGGAAGACTAGACTGGCTGGCCGGCGAGCTCCTGGCTCCCCTCCACGGTGCTGGGATTACAAGTGATCACCTTCACGCTTATGTGGTTCCTTCCCCTGGCACAGGCCCCGCCTGAGCTGCCTCTCCCGCTCCCTGGCTCAGTAGCCCACCTGATCTCCATGGCACCTCTAGATGACGTTAAGAGCCTCTCTGACACGCTACTTGCCTCTCTGGAGACAGAGGCTCGAGCTGCTGCACAGCCTGGGCCTGAGCTAGCGGGCCTCCCACCTAGGACTCTGGGGTCCCGGATGGCGGCTCTACTGTGTCTGCAGATGAAAGGTGTCCTGACAGGAAAGCTGTGCTGGCGTGAGACCCCGGGACACTCTAGTTGTGAACGGCACAGCTCCAGAGCAGCCCCTCACCTGTGTCGATGAGGGTTGGCCAGGTTTTCACATCCACGGCCGCTGCCGCCTCCCGGGACTTCAGCAGCCTCACCAGAGTCTGAGTGGTGAGGACACACGAGGCTTTGCTGACCTAGAAACACGGGGCAGCAGTGAGCACTGGAAGGCCACGCCAGGCCAGCGCTGGGCTACTCTTTTCCCTTTGTGCTTTTATTTCTGAAAATGTGTCACGCTTCATTTTCTCCGGATGACAGACATGTTAACAGAGGCTGCAGCTAACACCAGTTACACTCTCAGGAAGGACCCTAATCTTTGCAAAGACAAAAACCAAAACTTAAACAAAAACCAAGACATGAATCCTATGGTGCTTAGGAAGGCCAAGCTGGGGGGGGGCGGGATCCTGGAACTGGGGTGTGCAATCTAGACCTACAGTGCACACCAGTCTGAGGCCATGGAACCGGACGGAAGCGCCCACACAGATGAGCTCTGTTCAGCCGTGCAGGGAAAGGCACGGTGACCTACTTTCACCAGTGTGTCAACAGAAAGCAAATGTCCAGCGCCTCTCCAGGCCTCTCTGCAGGAGCTAACAAGGACTTTCTTCCCTCTGAACTAAGCTGTGATGAAATCATCTGTGGTGAGCGTGTCGACTTGCTAACACCAAAGTTGCTGAGACAGCAGCAGCGCTCGGAGAAACAAATCCCTCCATTAGAAGTGCGATGCGTGCCAGTGTGCTGGCCAGCAACCTCCTGTTAAAGATCTCAGGACATTACACACCACAGACTTACTCCATCTCAATTCGCCTTCAATGCCAGCACTCAGGAGGCAGAGGCAGGTGGAACTCTAAATTCAAGGGTAGCCTGGTCTACAGCAACTTCCAGGACAGCCAGGGCTACACAGAGAAGCCCTGTCTCAAAAAATAGATATATAAATAAATAATTAAAAGGAGAAAAGAAAAAAGCAGCCTCCATCTCCACATACAATGCCTCCTGCTTACATCCACCCCCACCGCCCCATGTCTCCTCCCTCCCCTCCCCCAGCTTCATGTGCCTCTTGTATAATTTTGAATTCATTCATTTTTAAGCTTCTGAGGCCAGTGCTGTGCCTCTGCCCACAGGCATGGCCCACCACTGGGATGTGGCCTCACGTGAGCACACTCGGATAGAAGGTAACTCCTATTCCTTTAGGGCCTGGAGCCCCTCCCCTACACATCTCACAGTGCTAACTACACAAAACTAAACCAAGCCAAAGTGACCTGGCTGGGACAATGTGCCGTGAAAAAGTACACTGGTTTCTGTGCCGGAGGAAATTAAACAGATAGTAAGGTGTTTTAGGAAAGCAAAGCTCTGGAAAAGTCACTCGGCTCAGCTGTGCTCATTAGTGTGCAGCGTCAGGCCCAGCCTCCAACAGCGCTTGCCTCGTTGCCTTGCTGGACAGCGACGGCCACTGTGGCCAGAAGAGACCAAAACAGACTCGTCTACAGGAGAGTCCCAGGTGCACACCACAACACCCCAGGCTGGACCACCACAACACCCCAGGCTGGACCCCAGGTGCACACCACCACACCTCAGTGCTGGGCCCCAGGTGCACACCACACCCTAGACTGGACCCCAGCTGCACACCACGCCCCAGGCTGGACCCCAGGTGCACACCACCACACCTCAGTGCTGGACCCCAGCTGCACACCACGCCCCAGGCTGGACCCCAGCTGCACACCACGCCCCAGGCTAGACCCCAGCTACACACCACCACATTAAGCCGGGGACGGGAAGTAGTTAAGGATTCTCAGTAGTCCCTGAAATGGGAAGAGGTAGTGAAGAAGGCACTTACATCGACGATCATGCGCACGGTAGGCAGGGTGGCCGTGAGGTTCTGAGCGTGAGGAGGCCGCACGGTCACAGGGATACAGCCCGAGTACAGGCAGCCGTAGAAAGCAGCAATCAACTCGATGCCTGTGAGGGAGACGGCAGAGTCAGGGGTCACACAGCTGCTGCTGTCACCAAGGAGTGAAACCCAGAGCTTCCCAATAGTCACGCCCCTCAGGGGGCTCGGGACGACTTATTGACTGGACGGTGAGGCAGGGTGGCTCTGGGCGGACCCTCACACTGGGATTACAGGTGTGCAGCGCCATACCCGGCTCAGGTCCATTATTACAGCACGGCTTAAACAAGACACTGACAGTACGAATTTTAATAATTAGGAAGAGCAAAAAGTCTGGCCCAGCGGCTCACACTCAGCCTCTAAGATACTGAGGCAGGCATACTGCCAAGGGTTCAAGATCAGGCTGGACCACACAGTGACATTTAAAGGCCATCCTGGGCTAAAATGGAGTCCATCTTTAAAACACACACACACACACACACACACACACACACACACACACACACACACGGGTGGTGCCAGCAACTGAACCCAGAGCTACGCCACAGCTAGCAAGGGTCATAATGGAGCTGTCTCAAGCCCAGAAGCGAGCTCTTGAAAGATGCTTCAAGGCTGCTACTGTTTGCAACTACTGCAAAGAAGAACTGCAGAAATGGAGAGTATTTAACCGAGGAAACAGAGATGGAGGAGAACAAGGACCGCCGAGTGTCCCTTGCAGAGGCTGCTGCAGGGACAACAGCAGGGCGCTCAGGCGCTGCAGGCCGCCGGTGCAGCTCTACGCCGTGGACCTGTGCCTCATCGCTGACAGACGGAGGCACTGTGAACACACGAGGCACAGCCTAAGGCACATGGCCTTCTAGGCAATCTGTGCTTAGTGAGCAGCATGTTAGAGCATGGAGGAGGTCAGGGGACCCGGAACTCTAGGCAAGCCCATCAGGACAGAACCAACACAGGAGGGAAATGGAAATGTGTTGACTTTAATTCAAATATTCCGTCTAAAATTCTGAACGCTGGGCTACTGAGATGGCCTATGCCACACACCCCTGCTGACCTGAGTTCAATTCCTGGATCCCACAGTGGAAAGAGAGAGCCAGCTCCTAAAAGTCGTTTGTCTTCTGACATCCACACGCCCACACTCACACACACTAATGAGTAATAAACTCTACGAATGACTACTCATACAAAACTTTCATTAAACAAACTACCTTCACCTTCCTATGAAGACAAAGGTGGCAAAGGGTGAAAACATGGGGAGGCCAAAGTCACGTGAGGGCATGAGGCCAGCGGCATGCACGCAAGCAGGCTAGAGGGCGCCGCATGGCGTGGCTCTATTCCCGAACACTCCACCTTTCAGGCCTGTGGCTGTGGTGCCGCCTGAACCAGAGCCTGGGCACGCGCTCCCACGACCTTCTCCTGCCGCCCCTCACTCCCCGCCCCTTTTCAGAGGCTGGGTCACTGTGCTGCAGGGGAAAGTGTGAACACCAGCACGCCTGGCTGCTTGTGTGCATGCCGCTTGGCTGCAGGCCTCCCGAAGCCGAGTACTCGAACCTCTCTTCGCTCAGCTGTCCACCCAGCGCTTACTGAGTGCCTATTTACTTAAGCTGTGTGCACGCACTGTGAGCACAGGCGGGAGGTTAGCTCGAGCATGTGTGTGCGGGAGCTGGGAAGAGTGTGGTGCTTAGCACTCCGGCGGCTGTGGGCACGAGCTTCGGACCCGGGTGGAGTCTCGCAAAGCAGCCCCGGCCTCTTCCCGGGTGTTGTGAGCTGGCTCTCACTGACCCTGGGCGTCAGCAGTGAGGCTGGACCAGCGGGTCACTGAGTGTGAGGGTCCGCCTGGCTCTGCGTCAGCCCTGCGTCACCACGCCAGCTTTTCTCTTTTCCTTACAGATGTAAAATGTGCTTGTTATTAGCAGTAGTGCACACGCCCACGTGTGTGTGCGTGAGCGCTCAGATGTATGTACACCTGTGGAGGTCGGAAGGTAACCCTGGGAGCTGGCTCACCCCTTGCACCATGAGTTCCTGCACCAACATCACCAGGCATGGCGAGCTTGGCACATGGACTCTGGGTGCCAATGCGGGTCCTCGGGCTGCAGCACACTTGGTCCACGGAGCCTGCCAAGCTGAGGTGGCGTGAACGCCTGATCCTCCTGCTCCCACCTCCCAGGCTGGGATTACTGGCTGGGCGCTCCCACGCCTGCCAGTTTATTGTTTGTTCTGAGACAGGCCTCACCCTGTAGCCCAGGCTGGCCTGGAACTCAGAGAGATCCGCCTGCCTCTGCCTCCTGAGAGCTGGGATCACAGGCGTGTTACACTTGTCTGCTTACAGGTCTCGCTCTGTATGTAGCTCTTGCTGAGCCTGAATGCCCAACTCTCCTGCTACTGCCTGTGCGACCACACCCGGCTCGGATACCTTTCCCGTAGCAGGCACTGACAGGAACACTAGGGAGTGCAGAACAGGCAGAGGCTCAGCAAAGCTGTCACACTGCTCCCGCCTTAGCAGGTGTGCACGGCGCACTCGGTGTTGGTTGTGAGGGAGGCCCTGTGCTCGCCTCCCTTCCTAGCGTGCCATCTTAACAGCTCGGAGCCCAGTGTACCAACCCGAGTCTTACCGGGCGGGTAGAGCAACACCACGTTGTCCCCTGCATTTAGATGTCCCTTGTCGCCGAGCACGGAGGCGATCCTCTCCGCCCGCTTATGGAGCTGCAGGCAGCTCGCTGTGCACACGGTGGTGCCCTTTCAAGAGAGGAAGGGTTAAGGCTCAGCGCACAGAGGGACACACAAGCCAAGCAGACGCTCCCACCAGGCTGGCCCTGGACACCACCTTGGGGGATGATCAGCCCCAGAAAGCTCCCCTGGGACAGAGAGCAGCGTGGGCTTGCCCTCTCCTCCAGTGTCCCGGGCACTCAGGGCGTGCCAACACTGCCATAAGCCATGCATATTTAGTCTTTCTTTCCTGGTGCTTTCTTAATGCATGTGAACTATTCCACCTGTTTGTTTGTTTGCAGACAGTGTCTCCTGTAGCCGAGGCTGGCCCAGGCTACTCAGTGTGAGGACAATCTTTAACTCACATCTTTCTGCTTCTACCTCCTGAGCTGGGATTGCAGGCACGGATGGCCTTGCACAGCTGTGTGGCGTTGGAGATTAAGCCCGGGCCCTTGTCCATGCCAGCCAAACACTCCCCGCCCTGCAGGAGACTGTAAATACCTTGGCATTCAGCAGCATGAAGAGCACGTGGTCAGGGGTTGCCTGGGCTCGCCACTGCAAAATCTCCGCCAGGAACTGGTGCTGACGTCACAAAGAGAGAAAAGGACTTGAGGTTAGCGAGCTCCGGAGACACGTGTTGAAGTCTGCACCTGCACCCTGAGGCGGCTGTGAGCTCCGGCCTGCGAACACTGGCACAAGCCTGGCACGTTGGGAACTTACTTTCCTCACTAGATCATTCTCCTCTATCTGCCCCAGGTCCCTTCCTGCAGCTTGCGCGATGCGTTTACCAGCGACCAGGTTGCCAACCATCACCGAAGCAGGGCCTACCCCTGTGGACAGAAACAAAGCCATCTCAGGTCAGTGAGTCAAGTCACACACTCCCAAGCATTTCCAGACAGGCCCAAACTGGTTCAACGGGCCATTCAGCAATGTCGGGGAAGCAGTTGGTGTCACACACAGGCAAAGAGTCTGTACTCCATTGAGAAAGCCAATCAAAAGTGTACACAGCCTGTAGGCAAAGCTGGGCAGGGGAAAGCTCGGGGGAAGATGAATCAGGGCCACAGCCAGAAGACGCAGGGTGAGGGGAGGAGGGCACAGGTGGCCCGAGTCTGGATCTACAATTTTACTCCAGAGGGCACACTTTTATTTGTTCCAACTAGCGCGTAGGGGGAGTGGATATCTGGTCTGCGAAAACAAGCCCCTGTCAGGGTGTGGACAGTTCATCAGACTGTGAACAGCAAGGCCAGCAAGACTCAGCGCGTAAAGGTGACTGCCACCAAGTCTGCCTTTAGGAGCATGGCAGAAGAAGAGACAACTCTTACAGCTTGTCCTGTGACTCTCTGTCTCTCTCTCATACACATATACACACTCTCTTTCTTTTGTTTTTTTGAGACAGGGTTTCTCTGTGTAGCCCTGGCTGTCCTGGACTCACTCTGTAGACCAGGCTGGCCCCACACTCACAGAGATCCGCCTGCCTCTGCCTCCTCGTGCTGGGATTAGAAGTGTGTGCCACCATGCCCAGCACACACACACATTTTTAAAAGGGAATATAAGAAGTGTTTTATTAAAAGTAAATGACGAAAGTCATTGCTACACCAACCTGAAAAAAGGGAAATGATGGGCTGGGCAGTGGTGGCTGAGTTCCAGGACAGCCAGGGCTACACAGAGAGACCTCATCTTGAAAACCAAGAACAATCAAAAAAGAAGTAAATGATGACACCCAAATCGCATCTGTGTCTTTAAGATCTATGTGTTAAAGACAAAATGAGGCCGTCAAATGTGATGTGCAACCGTGACGCGCTACTAGAGCAAAAACAAACAAACAAACAAGCAAACAAACAAGCAAACAAACGCGTTATAAATAAGTGGGGAAAGGGTTGTGCCTCATGCTGAAGTAATATGGTAGAGGGTCATCACGCCTGCGATCCACTTTAAGCTGGCGGGGGAAGGACCCCACAGAGCAGCTTACAGCCAGCTGGGCTCCAAACAATAACAGAAAAGAAGGGGGAAAATGGGGGACGTGATGTTGGGGGGCTAGGAAGAGGAGAGGGACTGCAATCAGGATGTAAAGGAGAAATAAATATAAAAATAAATCTTAAGAATAAATAAATAAAATTTATTTATTTATTTAAAAGAAAAATTTTAAGTTTACTATACCTCTAAGGACATTTAAAAAGCCATCTACTTTAACATGGCTGTTTTCATTTAAAAACTAAGATTATCAGGGAGTAATGGAGCATCTATGCCACCCAGCACTGGGGAGCTGAGGCAGGAGGATTGTGATTTATGGCCTGCCTGGGTAAAATAGCTAGATCCTGTCTCAATAAACAAAACAACCCATACTACGACTTAAAATAGGGTTTTACTCAGAGCAAACAAATACAAGACTTTAATAAGTAGCATGACTTAAGATGGAGAAGCATTTGTACAGATCTGTGATTCTTCAGTGCTAGGGATTGAATGTGAGGGCCTGCAGGCACTAAACACACTCGTCCAGTCAGCTGCACACAGAATGACACGCATGGACACGTGTGCCATCCACCTATGCAGGCAGTGTGTTTCGAGGCGCTCCTTTGTACAGTTTCCTTTTTATGTGTGTGTCTCTCTGTGTGTGCGGGTACCCAGCAGAGGGTGTCTGGTCCTGGGGCTGGGGTTATTGCAGCTGTGCGGCCCGGGATCAGCACTTGGCCTGAGCCTTGAGCACTCAGGCGGAAGCATGACTTGGCCTGTCTCCTTAGAACCGTGGCCCCAATGACAAAGGGACGAACACAGGAATCGGGACCCTGGCCCCCATCCCTGCACTTCCACTAGCAGAAGCTGCTGTTTCTCAGCTACAATAGTGATGAGGCGACAGCAGTCTGGCCAATCAGTGTGACAGGACTTGGAGACAGCGATAACACAGCCGTCAAGGAGCACAGTGTGTCTCATCTTCATACCAACAGCCACGTAGGGGGTCACGGGGTCAACGCTACTTTCATTACTGCACATGCTGGTCCCCTTTCGGCAACACTGCCACACCAAACACATCAAAAGCCATGCTTCCCTTTCTAATCCTTCCCTTCTTATAACCCACGAGAAGGCTAATCCACACTGGGAGGCCCGGGGCACCTGGCGAGGCTGGGAACTGGCTCTGATGGCTCCAGGCACAGGAAGCTAGAGCACCCACTACCATCCCTTACCGTGAAGAGAGGGCAGCGCAGCGGAGCGCAGCCACGAGTGTTTTAAGTCCCTTCCCTGGCGCTTTCACTGAGTCAGGGGTTCTCTGGGTAGCCCGGACTGTCCTGCACTTGCTTTGTAGACCAGGCTGGTCTTGAACTCACAGAGACCCACCTGCCTCTGGCTCCCAAGTGCTGAGATTTAAGGGTGTGAACCACCATGTCCAGCCTTCTTTCTTTACTGAGATGGAGTCTCACAGGCGGGTCCTCACTCCACAGGGGCTGAGTGTGACCCTGATCTCCAGGGGCAGGAACTGCAGGTACTGCCACCCCCAACTGGTGACACACCTGCACAGGCCTGTCAGCCACAGTGCCCTTTCTGCAGCCCGACATGTGGGTCTGCTCACAAGTCAGTGAGAAAGGTGACACTGGCTGGTGCTCTTTATCCTTCCAAGGTGGCAACTCAAATCTTCTGAGTGCCTGGAGAACAGGCAGCACAAAGCTGCTCATCTACTGCAGTCCAGAACACCTCCTACAGTCATCTTCTATAGAAAGCAACTGCTACAGTCATCTCCTCTACTACAGTCATCTCCTCTACTACAGTCATCTCCTCTACTACAGTCATCTCCTCTACTACAGTCATCTCCTCTACTAGTCATCTACTCTACTACAGTCATCTACTCTAGGAAACACCTACTACAGTCATCTACTCTACTACAGTCACCTCCTCTGCTACAGTCATCTCCTCTACTACAGTCATCTCCTCTACTATAGTCATCTCCTCTACTACAGTCATCTCCTCTGCTACAGTCATCTCCTCTGCTACAGTCATCTCCCCT
>NW_026596085.1:1151040-1167034 GCF_907164565.1 Psammomys obesus
CTCCTCTACTACAGTCATCTCCTCTACTACAGTCATCTCCTCTACTACAGTCATCTACTCTACTACAGTCATCTACTCTACTACAGTCATCTACTTAGGAAACACCTACTACAGTCACCTACTAAGTCCAGAGAACACCTGTTCCCCAGGGAGCGGCCCACAGTGAGCATTAGCAGCTAGGAGGGAAAGAGGGGTCCCTCAGCATGAGGCTCCTGCAGAAAGCCAGCATGTGACAGGAAACAAGGTAGTCCCAGTGCTCAGCAAGGAGCCACCAGCTTTCTCTCCCCCCGAGAGGACTCTGAGCTCTGCGGTTTGCTCGGCAGAGGAGAAACATCGGCCCGGCACCGTGCAGGCGGGACAGCGGGCCTGTCAGCACTCAGAAGTACGCTCAGAGACTGGCTTCGAGGAGCTGCACTGTATTGTCATGGTAGGAGCTCCATTATTATTACCTGGCTGCTTTTGTCGGGGCTTTGGCAAGTTGGTCACACACGTGTGTGGGCACATGAGGATATTACACGGGTGTAGAGAACCCTCCAGAAAGAGCTGCTTTGTCTGGGAGATGTGGATCCCTCCTAGTGGAGTTTTTGGTAGCGTGTTGGCAGGCACCAGAGCGAGACAGTAGACGCCTACTTGATGGATGCTATCGATCGCCTGGAAAACAAAGAAAAACGCCCAAAGTGAGGTCACTTTGACAGAGTCCACGACTTTACCGCCCAGTGTTTCCTCTATCTGTCCCAGGGTGGCAGTCTGGTAGACGACTAAGTTCTCATGTATGCCTACCCACACCGCCTGCCTCCATTCTGCTGTGACCTGAAAGTTAGACCTGCCACCCTGGTTTCCTTCCCACAATCCTTTGAGCCCTTCTTTTCTAATATGGGCCTAGCAGCATGGTTCTAGTAGGAAAGGGTGGCAAGAAGGGCCAACAAAGAGGGGGCCTGAGAGTACACCATAAACGTTTCACAAGCGCGCCCATGGTGTGGGCTTCAAGAAGCACAGTCCCTGGGCCCTCCACGGAACGTGGAAACTTGTGATGAAGCAGACAGGACGCCAGCTGTGCGCATGGGCACTCCAAGTGTGCTCCACAAACCATCTGGGCCACAGGAGTAAGGAATGTTGTGTGTTGTGTCCTGTGTGCACACCCAGAGGACAGAATGAGGATGAGGACACGCTCCTTATGTTGAGCCTGTGTCTCTGTTACCACATCAAAGAGATCTACAGTCAGGCTGGAAGAAGAAGTCATCTGCTGAGTGTCAAATGAGCTTACAGAACGGGGAAAGGGTCTCCCTGTGGGCAGGTGTGGGTGCTGCAACACCCACAGTCTCCACCTGGAAGGCGAGGCAGAGCCCAAAGAGAGACAGGGCTGGCATCAAAGGTGTGTGCCACCGTTCCTGGCCCCAAATGACTCTTCATAGGGTTCCGGTTAAATTCCTGTAGCTACTTCCTGGGTTGTGCCTTAGGAAACTGCAGATAAATTCACTTGTCTACAGAACAATGTAGAATGTGTGGTTAACCACTGGACACTACCGTTAGCACCAGAACTTCTGAAAAATGTAAGCAGGTTTCAGTCTGAATACATATCATAAAATACTTTTCTTTTTTCCTCGTTTAAAAATTATGATTGGTGGGGGGAGGGCTGGGGTCAGGCTATAAAGTGATTAAATAAATAAAAATTTAAAATATGATGATTTACACACACATGCACATGCTACAGGTCTCCTGTGGAGGGCGGAGGGCAGATGGGAGGGGGAGAGGGTGGAAGGCAGAGGGGAGAGGGCAGAGGGGAGAGGGAGGAGGGCAGAGGGGAGAGGGCAGAAGGCAGAGGGGAGAGGGCAGAAGCCAGAGGGGAGAGGGTGGAGGGCAAAGGGCAGCTGTGCAGGGTCAGTTCTCTCTTTCTACCTTTAAATGGTCCCACTAACGAAGAGAACTAGGCATGGTGGCACAGAACTTTTAACCCAACATTCACGTGTGTGTGTGTGTGTGTGTGTGTGTGTGTGTGTGTGTGTAAGTAAATGGACTATTATATATATTATATTCTCCAAAGAGAAATGAGGCTAGTTGATTTTGTAGAATAATTGGTAAGGGCAAAAAAAAACAAAAAAAAAAACAAAAAAAAAAAAACAAGGTAGGGAGGGATATGGGCAAAGTTGAAGGGGTGGGGGAAAGAGTGGATATAAACTTATTCATTCTGTACATGTAATAAATTACACACACACACAGTTTTTTCGAGACGGGGCCTCTCTGTGTAGCACTGGAAGTTTGTTATATGTAGACCAGGCTGGCCTTGAACTTGCAGATCAGCTGCCTCCGCTGGGAGTCCAGGCATGCGCCACAGGCTTGAACATGACTTTTAAAGGCAGCACCGTGCGCGGAGCGGGCCCTCACCTGCAGCACACGGCTCATCCACTGGAAGCTGTCCTCCTCGGCTGCATCCGGTCTCTGCTCCGCCACCACCACAATGCGCTCGTCATAAAACACAGACACAGAGAACACGGCAATCCTGAGAGACAGAGCACACACGTCAGTCTCCCTTCAAGGCCGTCGTGACTGCTTCCTCAGCTGGAGTGGAGAAGCCATCCCCACCACACCACCCAGACAGCAGAAAGAGAATGTAAAGTCAGTGTCCCCACACCAGGATCCAGTGAAGTCACTTAAAAACCAAAGCAGCGTGGACTGAGCACCAGAGTGGCAGACATGACACACTTCCTGGCTTTGTGGCGCTTACGTGTGAGACAGAACCAACCAACACACAGACAGTGAAGCCATATTGTGATGTGCCAGGGGCACAAGGGGCAGGGCCAGCGGAGTGGGGTGCCCGGTGGAGTGGGGTGTGGGTGCTTGGGGAGCGCCTCCCTGGGGCGGACACTGGAGCAGAGACCTGAGTGAGGTGAGGACCCGAGCCACGCGAAGATCTGGAGGAGGAGGACTCCGGGCAGAAGGAGCGGAAAGCGGAAAGGTTCTGAGGTAGGGAGCAGCAGCAAGAAGGCCAGTGTGCCTGGAGCAGAGTGGTGAAGCAGAGAGTGGAGCGACAGTCAGACACGGGCAAGGGAGACTGAGGCCGAGGGAGGAGGATGGAGTTGGACCTGAGGGAGGTCTCCGCTCAAATGTCCCCTCACTAGTGAGGCATCCCCACACCACCTCAGTGTGCGCTCAGGACCCTATCACATGCACCATGTTGCCGTCTGCCTGACTTCTGTGTTTGTCGTGAGAATGTGAGGGCACACACGTAGCCTGTTTTGTTCACTGCCAAAGTACCCAGAAGAGCAGGTGTTTGCACCAGTATTTGCTGGATGAATGCGGGAAGATGGGAAGACACTGGAGAGCCATGATTGCTGGCCTGCCTGCCGGAAGGCCTTCCTCCCACCCACAGCAGTCGGGGCACAGTGTGTGCAGGCACCGTGGGGAACACTGGGGACACCTCTGTGACCACAGACAGTGGTCCAGGCCCAGGAAGCTCCATTCCTGGAAAGCCACGCCAAGACAGAAAACCTGGCAATGCAGGAACTGGTTCCTCTGCTGTCTAGAATTTCTTCTTTCTGACTTAGCTAAGCTCAGGACGGGAGGACAGAGGGGGCACACGCCGCAGGCCCAGCACAGACGTGGGTGAAAACAATGAAAACGCCCCTAGCAGACAGCCATCTGTGCCTGTGAACTGCCAGGGCGCCTTCCCGTGGCTTAGTGAGCTCAGCGCCTGGCCCTCTCAGCACAGAGCTGCCGCATCAGCCTCCACCCGGGGAACGCAACCGTTCCCTAGAGATGAGAGGAGGGGCCTCAGGCCTGCACTGCACAGAGCGGTGGCCGTCTACTCTGGCCTGGACAGCACCATCCTGGAAGGACTGCACAGGCACAGTGTTCTGTCTTGGAGTCCTCCTCCGTCTTCAGAGCTCAACAAATACTGACAGACTCTGGTACACCAATACGGTCACGTGTCCTTCCTTTCAGTCAAAGAGCCAAACACTGCAGGCATGTCCTTCATGCCGGGCTTCTGTTATTCCAGCCCAAGGCAACCTGAGAGCACGGACAGAACCTGCGAAGCACAGCTCGGAGCATGCTAGCGCTGCTGACAGCGGTGTCCCTGAACTCACCTGCCCCGATAGACCGTCTTCATGGACTCCACAGCCAACCCAGTGGCAACGATGTCGTCAGCGTTATGTCTCCGACCACTGACCATGAGTAGGCCATCGATCTTTCCAACCACGAACACCAAGCTGCCCTGAAAGTCAGCAATGGTTTACCATCATTCCACGGCTAAGAGGGTAAGAGGACACTCTCCGTTTCCTCTTATGTATGTATGTAACTTTATGTTCTTTATGTTCTTTATGTAACTCTCATAAAGAACACTAAGAAAGATGCCCGTGAGCACCCAGAGTTCAGTTCCCAATACCACAAACCGTGTCCAGGAAAGAAATAATGTCACAGTTCATAATTTTTAAATAAAAGAAACTCTCTGGGATCAGTGAGGAAGTAGCACAACAAAGCCAGTGAGGTCTTTTTAAAAATCCCACCACAGCTGCGTGCGCACGTGTAGGTGGGCACAGACCGCCACTGCACACTTGTGGAGTCAGGGACAACTCGCAGGAGTAAGTTCACTGTTTCTGCCCTGTGGGTCTTGGGGATTGAACTCAGGTCATTAGGCTTGTCTGCAGATGCCTTTACCTGCTGAACCATCTAGCCAGCTCCACTGAGGTCTCACAGTCTACAAGAGAGGACACTGTTCCTCTTTATTCTGAGGGGGAACCTCTCAGGGGAGAAACGACACTCACACACACAGAACTTTCCCTGCCACAGGTGTGTGCTAGCTCATCTTCTGAAGTACACACAGGGTGAATGCTGGGGGAAGTCAAGCAGATTTAGTTTGTAAATGGTTGCTTCGATCATGGAAGGGAAACACTATCCATTTGACAAGATCAGAAGGTCTAAGGATGCAGCAGATTTTCTTCCCAGAAGGACAATGGAGCAGCAGGCGACCTGGGCACAAGGCCCTAAATGCACAGTGTGTAAACACTCCCCAGATTCACTCGTGTAAGTCAGTCGGGCTACGTAAAGTGTCAGTGAGCCAGCAGTTGAGAAAGTTAGTGTTACTCACTAACTTTCTGAGCACAGTGATTGGGCTGAATAGAAAGACAGAATCTCCATGCACAGGAGCTATTGGCATCCACAGTGGCAGAGGGAGCCATCTCCAACAGTTTGTTGGTGTTAATCGGAGAAGAGGGCTAGAGAGGCGCTCTCAGTTAAGGGAATCTACGGGTCGTGCAGAGGACCTGAGTGTGGTTTCCAGCACCCACAACAGGCGGCTCACAACCCCTATACCTCCAATTCCAGGGCATCCAACTCCGAAATGTATGTAGACACATAATTAACATAACAGAAACAAATCTTAAGGCGAAAAAGAGAAGGAATGCCCACTTCTCCACATCTTTAACAGTGAGGCTGTTGAGCTGACAGGATGTTTATTTACATCTCCATCTTTCCTGCAGCCAGATCTGACCACAGCACTAGTTCAGACCAGACACAAGCAGAAACTTTACACGGGTTTAGGGACTGCGCCTTAGCGAGCAGGGCAACAGTCTGTGTGGACTGACAGCTCTAAAGCTCTAGCCTGGACTTCAAGAGTAGAGCAGCAAGCACAGGAGTTGGACATTTGGGACTATGCTGGTAAAGTGGCCAACACAGCTGAGGCTACTGTGACATGTGCATAGCCATTTCTTTTTTCTTTTCTTTCTTTCCTTCTTTCTTTCTCTCTCTCTCTCTCTCTCTCTTCCTTCCTTCCTTTTTTTTTTTTTTTTTTTTTTTTTTGAGACAGGGTTTCTCTGTGTAGCCCTGGCTGTCCTGGAACTCACTCTGTAGACCAGGCTGGCCTTGAACTCACAGAGATCTGCCTGCCTCTGCCTCCCCAGTGCTGGGATTAAAGGTCATTTCTAAGAGTTCAATTCCATACACTGTCTCAGAGCTCAGCCGTTTCGAGGAGGAGAAGGGTAGGAAGGAGGCAGCACCAGACGCAGGGTGTGCGCTCACAGAAAAAGGATCACACTTCATTTCCCACTGCCCCAGCCACTGGCCTACACAGCCTGGCTCTCAGCCACCCTCGAGAACTCAAGCTCACTGTGTGCCCTTTGAGAAAAGGCTTTTGGAGTCCTAGTCTCTCTAAACTAGTACCTTTAACTCCCATTTGCCAAGTAACAGATGACTTCTGAGAGTGTACAAGGACACAGGGCGGGCGCTGCTGGCCACCTGTAAGAAAATGCTGTGTCCACTCCCCACTCGGTTCCCCTGCTACCAAGGGAACCTTCTCCAGCACGCTCAACTCCTCACAGCATGCTGACCTAATCACAAGGAGTAGGAAGCATACGGGGAACGTTCTGAAAATGCAGGGTACATGTAAACCACAGTCTGAAGGAGTCGAAGGAACAGCAGCAGACACAGGGTCATTAGCTCATTCCTGCGACATCCTTGTACCATCAGTGTAAACAGTAGGTGAGTGCCTGGTGTAGGTGGCGCACACTTTCGACCTCAGCACTTGGGAGGCACAGGCATGGAGCTGGTGGTTCCAAGCCAGCCGGGACTACGCACGGAGACGCGTCTGCAGAAAGAACGAGGAGGAGCAGCTGCGGCTGCTGTTGTGAAGGCCTGGTGACGCCTTCAACATCTCAAGATCTGCTCAGTTCTGGGACTCACAGTTCAACTGCTTAGACCACATGCAGCTAAATCAACCGAAAACTGTCGCTCACCGGCCCTACAAAGCCCAGCAGTCCTGACCGGATGAAGGGAACATCTCCCACAGGCGAGCCCGAAGAACTCACTGGAACCACCTAAAACACAAAAGGGAAAAGGCGAAAAGCTTGCCTACTTTCCAAAACCATGCACGTGATGTCTTACTTAAGAGGAAAAACTACAAGTAATACATGCTAACTGAGCAGGGCATTGGTGCCATGCACCCTTAATCCCAGCACTCAGGAGACAGGCAGGTGGATCTCCGTGAGCGTGAGGCCAGCCTGGTCTACGCAGCAAACCCCAGACTGGCCAAGGCTCCATAGTGAGACCCTACCACTAAAAACAAACACCCCAATACAATCATAATATATGTTTACAAATAATACATATTTATAACATGCTTGTTGGAAGCCATATTCTGCAACAAATGCAGGGATGTCTTCCATTTCAATGTTTGCTGTTTATCTCTCTGGGCCATTTTATGACATGTGTTTGTGTTTGTGTCATTGCATATGTGTGCATATGAGCATGTGGGAGTCGGACAACTGCAGCAGTCAGGGCTCTTTTGCCATGCGGGTTGTGTGTGGCATAAGGGACTGTGAGGTGCCTTTACTGTGTCATCTCACGGGCCCACAGGCTACAGAGGTTACCGTATGCTAAAACAGGGTCACGGGGTTGCTCACCCACAAAGCTGTGCCGTGCAAGTGTGAGGCCCAAGGTTTTGACCCCTGGCACCCGTGCAAAAGGCTGGGGAGAGGGGTGCCAACAGCAGGAGGCCCCACTACTGAAGCCTAAGCAGCAGACAGCACGAACACGGGGCAGGACAGAGGACAATGCCCATGACCTGGTTCACATGCACATACACAGAGCACGTGATACACACACATGTGGGTGTTGACATATCACACACACACACACACACACACACACAATTGAAAAGGGATCGAATTACAGTTGTCTTTCCATTCACTAGCAGACTTCAGTGTGTCTGGAACAGCCCATGCTGTGAGACAGTTACATAACAGTGCACGTCACAGCATAGACGGTGAGGCCTGGGGCCTATTGTGGCTCTGCAGTTCACTGACGGGGACTCTGGGAAAGTCCCATTTTTGGTTATAAATGATGCTCTCAGATTCTCCTCCTGGGCTTGGGTAAAGATAAAGCAATGCAAACAGATCTGGAGAGGTTTACATACACACACACACACACACACACACACACACACACACTCTGGCTGGGCGCCGTGAGGCACACAAGTAATCTCAGTACTCTAGGAAGCAAAGGCAGGTATATCTCTGTGAGTTTGAGGCCAGCCTGGTCTACAAAGTGAGTTCAGGACAGGCAAGGCTACACAGAGAAACCCTGTGTGAGGGAAAAAGAAAAAGATTGCGGGTTCAGTCTGGCCAGGTGTCCTGATCCCTCACAACCTTACCCAGTGCTTTCATGAATACCACTGCATATATTTTCATAATTTATGCAAAGCAGAAAGGCTGCAAGTGCAGCAGCCCCACAGCTGCTGTCTCAACACTGACTCCACCAGCATCACAGAAATGTACCCATTTCGCAGCTGGAGAGACGGCTCGGAGGCTAAGAGCACTGGCTGCTCTTCCAGAGGGCCTGAGTTCAATTCCCAGCCACCACATGGTGGCTCACAACCACCTATGATGTGATCTGGTGCCCTCTGCTGTTGCACAGGTGTACATGCAGGCAGAACACTGTATACATAGTAAATAAATAAATCTTTAATACAAAAAAGAGCGTCCATTTTCCCCGTATTACAGCCAGCACCGTATATTGTCCCTTTCCAAACTTTGCTAATCTTGTGGTGAAACCCAGAGATTCCATCATGATTTAACCCTGTTTCCTCGTTAGTGAGGATGAACTGCCTTTTTCTGTCTACTTGTGTGTGTGCACATGTGTGTCTACACGGGTATGCATAGTAAATAGCTCACTTACACAAACTCCTGCAGTTTTTTATTCCTTTGATTTTTTTATTTTTTCCTTGATTTTTTTCTCCTTTTAATTTTAATTTTTTGAATCTGTATTTGTGGGTTTTGCCTACATGTCCATCTTTCTGTCTGTGCCCAATGTGCATGCCTGGTGCCTTCGCAGTCCAGGAGAGGGAACAGGACCTCCTGTGCCTGGAGCTGCAGTCGAGTCTGAGCTGTCATGTGGGTGCTGGGAATTGAACCTGGGTCCTTTAAAAGAGCAGCCGAGACTTAACCAGTCATCTCTCCAGCCCACCTCCCTTTATTATTTTTCACACACACACACACACACACACACACACACACACACTGCTGTGCCTCCGTCCACCCACCCACCCTGCATGTCACAGTGCCTACGTAGAGAACACACAGCAGCATGCAGAAGTCAGTCTTCCAATTGTCCCATGTACACCGACAGACAGACATGTAGGAAAAACACCTACATTTAAAAAATTAAAATCAATTAACGAAGGAAGGAAGAAATGAACTTTCTCCAGCTGCTCTTGTGCATGTGTGCCACGGCACACCTATGAAGGTCAGAGGACACTTGTGAGAGGTTCTCCTCATCAACTACGTGGTTTCTGGGGACTGGACAATCCCCAGATGTGGTGGCGGGCAGCTTACCTGCTGAGCCATCTCACTGCCTCCTGTCTCCTCCCTTCACTGTGCCCTCACAGTTTACGCTGGAGAGAAGACATTTCCATGGGCTGGTGGTCACAGCGCTGCCTGGCTAGCCCTCAAGCATCACCGACAAGGAGTCAAAATCTGAGGCTAGCAGCCGTCTCTCAAGACAGGCAATGATGGGTGTTCTCTTCAAACACTGCTAGAGGGCCTGGCAGACAGCTCAGCGGTCAGAGCCTGACTACCCGAGGTCGGCCTCGGAACCCTAACAGATGCACAGCAATGCGTGCAGCCTCACCCCTGTATTCCCAGCAGGGAGACAGGAAGCAGGGACAAGGCCACAGAGACCTCAGGGCCAGCTGGCCTGAAGCTGCAGCAAAACCCAGAGACAGACCCTGCTTAGCAAAGCGCCGTGGGGGCTGGGGAGGGGGCTCAGAGGTTAAGGGCGCTCACTGCTCTTGCAGAACCTGATTCCCAGCACTGCATGGTGGCTCACAGCCGTCTGTACTCCTGTCCGGGCACTCCAACTCACTCTTCTGGCCTCCAAGGGCACCAAGCATGTACTGTAGTGCATGGACATAGGTGCAGGGAAAGCATCTACACAGGTGGATATTTCTTTATTATAAACAAAGGGGGAGAAGAGAACTGACTCTCAGGTTGTCCTGTGACCTCTACATATGTGCAGCCATGGTGGTCTCTTCTCCGCCCTCTTCCTCCTTCTCTCCCCTCCTCTCACGTACGCACACAATAATACACTTCTGCTTGAAGTGAGGTGAAGAGGTATGTGCTGTAATGCCAGCTTCTCAGGAGGCTGAGGCATGAGGAGGGTAGATACGAGGCTGGTCGGGCCACTCAGTGAGGCTTTGTCGCCAACAGCATGGACCCTATTTCCAGTGTGCAAGAGTCAATGACGAGCTTTACACGCACGGAAAGACAGAAGCTGGGGCCAGCACGGGGTTCCTGGGTTACAGCCCTTGCCACCATGCCCGATGACTGGCGTTCAAGCCCTAGAACCACATGATAGGAGACAGAACACCCTTAAAGCTGTCCACTGCTCTTCACACACACATGCATACATACAAACGTGCACACATAACCACACACAAGAAGTAAGTGAATAAACAAACAAATGTTTCTAAAAAAGTCTGTTTAGAGACAGAAACTGGCAATGGTGGTTCATACCTATAATCCCAGGAACTCAGGAGGCTGAGGCAGCAGAATTACCAAGAGTTTGGGGCCAGTCTGGGCTACAGAGCAAGATCTTATCTCAAGGGCTGAGAACAGAGCTAGCACAGGAGCGGGTGTGTTGAGCACCAAGGCCTTGTGCTGAGCACTGGCATGGAAAGAAGGGGAGAGAATGAATGCTCAGCTTTAGAAACAGTAAAAGGCACAAGTATAAGATAGTGAATGACAGCGGGTCAACGAGGAGGCTGGAGATGCACACGCCTGGGCAGCAGAAAGCTCCTGCGGCAGGGATGGAGACAGCCTTTGAGCAGACACTGGCGACTCACTTTGCGCTTTTGGGTTGGAAACAGAGACGATGCTCAGCTGGTGCTTAGCCTCCTCCAGGCAGCACACGACAGGCAATACAATGCTCTGTCACACAGACGCATGCCGTCAGCGCGATGGCCAGCATCCTGTGCGCTCCTTTATAACAGAACAGCTGCAACGCAGAGCGATGCACGCTGTCCTGCCAGCTGAGAAAGCCAAGCCAGCCTCCAGGAAGGGCAACTCAGAGGTGGGGTCAGCAGAGCCTCGCCAGCCCATCTAGCGTAAGGAGCCACAGCCAGCAGCAGACCCCTCTGCTCCGAAGGCACTGCGGCCAGTTAAGTACTTCTAACTTGCAGGCGCACCAGGGCAGCCCCACTTACACCTTAGCCCGGAGGCGGCAACGCTCGCTGCACGGCCTCCTCAGGAAGCGCGCTGCCTGTGCCAACCCCGGCTGGCCCAGCAGCCCAGCGTCCTGACTGAGCCCAGCACAAAGAACGCTCCGGAGCAGAGAGGACTCACCAAGTACCTGCTTGAGGAGCACTCTGACCCCTGCAAAGGGTTAAGGCTCTTAGTATGTGTGCATGTGTGTGCATGAACGTACGAGTGTCTGCCTGTCTGTGGGAGTATTTGATTGTGGAGTTCGTTGCACATGCATGTGTGAAGGCTCAAAGTTTATGCTGGGTGTCTTCTTCACTGAGGTGACTTTTCTGCTGAACCCAGGGCCTGCAAGTCCACTAGTCCAGCTGAGCAGCTTGCCTGGGGACTGGGCTAGCTGCTGGGCACGCCTGCCTTCTGGAGACCTTTATCATCTCCCATGTCTTACACGATGACCTGACACAGCTAGCGTCTGGCCCAGGACTCTGAGATTCAAGTGCCTCTGCCTCCCTGGGCAGTGCTGGGATTGAAGGTGCCACCATGCCAGTGCTTCTGCCTTTTTTGGAGACACGGGCCTATTATGCAGCCCAGGCTGGCCTTGAACTCACAGTCCCCGACACCAGGCTCTCAAGCACTGTGATCACAAGTACTCGCCACCTTGTCTGGTTCTCACATGTATCTTAAAGATAAAGGAGCTGGGCACTCAGACAGTCACAAGGCAGCCGGTGCGTGTGCCTGAGTATCTGAGCTCGGCACCTGGCCCCAGAGAGCTCCATCTCAGCCACTAGGCCTCTCTAGTCACATCCGATCTCACTGAGCACCCTGGGAAATACATCACGTACCTCAAATGTATTTTTGGTCACGCCAGCAAGTCCAAAGTACATCATTCCTCCAGTCCTGGAACTCACACAGATTTCTCCAATCTCGTCTGTCTTGCAGAGCTGAGGAAGGCCGTCTGGCTTCACAATACACATCATGCCTAGTGCACAGAAGCGAGACAGACAGGGGAGTCTGGACAGCCTGCAAAGGAACAACTTGGTTCTGCAAACCCGGGGAGCCACACATTTACTGAACTGGTGCCTGGCAGAAGGACGGCAGCAGCCGGTGAGGAAGCAGGCACTGGCCCTACGCAGGGTCACGCTCTCCCTCCCAGCGCCTGGCATCCCTTTGCACGTGAAGAAACGTAACTCCTCTTGGCATGCCTCTGGGACTGGCGGCACACAGCATCAGTGCAGCACAAGCCTAACGGCACCTCCCCCCTCAACCGCCAGAGTGGCTCCCATGTGACCAGATACTGAAACTGGGATTGCCAGAGTTGGTCCTCTCGTCCATCAGCCCTCCCGTCTCTCTAGATTCCCCTCTTCACATGGTTCTGGGGGTGGAACCAGGCCAGCATTCTACCAGCAAGCTACCTTCCCAGCCCAGCACTGCTATTTTTTCTCCCCAAGACAGGGTTTCTCTGTGTAGCCCTAGCTGTCCTGGAATTCATTCTGTAGACCAGGCTGGCCTCGAACTCACAGAGATCTGCCTGCCTCTGCTTCCCCCTGCTGGAATCACAAGCATACACCACGGCACCTGGCTCAGCAGCACTGTTTTGGAGTCAAATCTTTACGAAATCCCAATTGTACCCTCAAACGTACCCCCGGGCATCACATGCCCCACATCCTGCACTGTCAGCGCCGAGTTCTTATCTTCAGTATTAACCCGGATGACTCCATAGCTCAATCCGTTCATCGAAAGAATGGCTCTTCCTGGCAAAGGAGCCCCTGGAACCCCAGGTCTATAATGGGAAACAAACTGTCAGGCCCGCTATATACAAACACACATACATACAAACAAAAAACAAAAAACAAATAGGCAAAACATGTGGGGCTGACAAGATGGCTCAGTGGGTACAGGCAAGCCTGATGACCTGAGTTTGATCCCCAGGTCCACATGGTAGAAGGAGAAAATCGACTCCTCCAGGCTGTCCTCCAACTTCCACACACCTGCTGTGGTGTCACCACACACACACGTGTAAATTTTGAAGAAATTAAAAACAAGGAGATGGGCTTGACGGCTCCTGCCTGAGCTACAGTGAGACTGGCAAGACAGTCACTGGGGTGGCCAGCCTGCAGCCCAGCCACGACGCAAGCTCAGGAGAGAGCCACCTCAGGGGAAAGGAGCCTTGGAGCCTCCCTGTCCTTCGCTCAGGGCATCCTCCCACACCTTGCTCCAGGCCTCCAGAGACTAACACAGACCCAGAGATACACAAACAATTTTCTTTAAAAAAAGGAGGAAGAAAAGAAGATGCTGGTGTTGGGTGTGCTATAAAGGGACAGATCTGCACACCTCAGGCAGGATCAGCCTATCTCTAATTTAAGACGCAAAGATTTCTGAAGTCACAAATACGAGACAGGAATAATTACAGTAAAATTCCAGCTTCAAGGTGTACAGTTCTGTCAAGAAGAGGAAAAATACTGAGGTGCCTGAAATGACTTTACAAGGTAACTTTGACTCTGGGCTTGTGAAGCAGAAAGTAATTTCGATCTCTTCTCTCACCATGCACACACCTCGCCAGGCTGAGGACAGACATCCAGAGAGCCGATCATGACAGTACCTGCGGATGGCGACGGTCATGGCCTCAGCGGAGGTGGCACAAGGACAGATGGCCTCAGGCTTCAGTCCGTGGCTTTGGAACAGACTCAGGAAAGCATCACAGGACGACACAGACCCTGAGGAGTTGGGACAGAGCAGCTCTCCTTATTCGGGAAACTACGAAGTGGGGCAGCACAGCTGTCCATGAGGCCCCCTCCCCCGCACTCACTCACTCGTGCAAACTGTTTGCGGTGCTGTGAGGAGGTCCCTGACAGTTCCTACGCTCGCACTAGAAAGGCTACACCTACCAGGCGGCTGGCGCAAGCCTGGGCACAGCGCTGCAGGCCTAGGCAGCCAGCTGGGAACCCAGAAGCCAGTCCTGAAGTGGCGGCTGCAGCCAGGCCGAGCGGCCCTGCAGTCCTGCCTGCTCTCAGTATGCTCTGCCTCCTCGACACGCTCGCCACATGTGTTTAAGGCAGGGTAATGAGCTTGCTTCTAAGTCTCCGAGTCTCCCGAGTGGAGAAAAGCAGTGAGGTCCGTACACCCTGCACATGCCCTTTGCTGCTTGGAGGTCAGCCTGCTCACACTCAGCTAACCCTCCTCCGCCCAGTGAGCCGCACGCAGCGAAGAGCATTTAAAGAGAGGCATGCTCTCAAGAAGCTTCTCAGTCCACCCAGACACGAGAGGGTAAGCTCTCTCTGTGAGCGGCATCCGTGCTGCATTTGTGAGGGGCACATGCCGATCACCAGGACCACGCTCACTAGAGGAGCAGGTCACTCAGGACTACACACAAGACTTCGAGCATACAGAGCGTGCACAGCAGCGAGTCTACAGAGACAGCATGTGGAGGCTGCAGAGAGCAGTGAGAGACCTGCTGCTCCTCCACAGGACCCAAGCTGTTCCCAGCTCACAACCCTAACTCTAGTTCCAGCAGGTCAGACACCCTCCTCTGGCCGCTGAGAAAACATGCACACACCTGGCATATTTTCATTGAAATGCACACAAACATACACAAAAAATTTTAAAATCTGTTTTGTTTTTGTTTTCTTTTTTGAAACCAACTTTCTCTATGTACCCCTAGCTGTCCTGGAACTTTTCTGTAGACCAGGCTGACCTTGGTCTCACAGAGATCCGCCTGCCCCTGCCTACCTGAGTGCTGGGATCAAAGGCGTATACCACCACTGCCCAGCTTTTTGTTGTTGTTGTTTTAGAGAAAGAAAATGTATGATTGTCTACAGCTGAGGGACAGCAGAGAGGATGAAGAGTAACAACGGGCCTGGGGTTTCCCTCAGGCTGACAGAAGTGTGCAGGTGACAGCTGCACAGGTGCAATACACCCAAGTCATACACCTGAAAGGGAAACTTATTCATTCATTCATTCATTCATTCATTCATTCATTCATTCATTCATTTCTGACACAGGGTTTCTCTGTGTAGCCTTGGCTGTCCTAGAACTCACTCTGCAGGCCAGGCTGGCCTGTAATTCAGAGACCCGCCTGCCTCCGCCTCCCAAGTGCTGGGATTAAAGGTGCATGTACCACCACTACGAGGTGAAATGGGCAAGTTTTGTCGTATGTAAATTACATCTCAACACGGATGTTGCAAACAGAAGCTCTTACAGAAGAGGAGCAACCCCCCAGCCTGTCAGGTGCCACAGGAGCTCCGCAGGCAGCACTCACAGGGATTGGCGCCGTCGGTGACAACGAGCATCCGCAGAGAACTGAGGCTCACGTCCCTCTGGTCCCGATGTGCCATCATGGCCCAGTGGAGGTCTCGGCACTTTACTAGCGCCACTTTGGCTACAGATGCAGAGGAACAGGGCTGTGACGTCACGCACACTGAATCTGGGCGTACAGCTAATATCTGCAACACGCTTATTTATTTTAGTGGTAGTTCTCACTTGATAAAAATTTTAAACTTTCAAAAAGATTGTGTGAGCGTTTCAGGGGAAGCAAGCCACTGACAGGTCAAAACATCTCCGTCAAGGAAACTGGACAGCGCAGCATTCAACGGAGCCGACTGTGGTTCAAATCCTGGAGAACTTACCTCAATTTGTCAGAAGAGACACAGGGAGATAAAGCAAACAGCTTATTTCAATAGCAACTCCAAAACTTGGTAAGGCACCATGGTAAAGAACTGTTTCACTCCCTCCTGGGGCATGCTTCCAACAGTCTAATTATTAATGTACGTGTGTGTGTGTGTGTGTGTGTGTGTGTGTGTGTGTGTGTGTGTGTG
>NW_026596085.1:1167044-1200757 GCF_907164565.1 Psammomys obesus
GTGTGTGTGTGTGTGTGTGTGTGTGTGTGTGTGTGTGTGTGTGTGTGATTACCTTTGTGCGCGTGGACTCTTTGGACCCAAGAGAGAGGACAGGTCTTCATGACAGAATAGGGTACGCTAATTGTATGCATCTTATTCATTACATTCTGAAAAACAAGGAACCAAAAAAGCAATCAATACAAAGCATGTATTTAGCAACTACAGCTGTACTGCCCGGCTGCTAACCATGTTACAGGCCTCTGCTGCAGCACCCCCTCTCAGAAAGCACTGGAGACACAAGCACAGCACTCAAGGGCTTCTGAGAGCCACTCTCTAACCCGAGCTCTCTTCCAGAGCACCACAGTACCCCTCCAGTCCACTGCCCATGCCTGGACATGTATGTGTGACTTTAGAACCAGGAAGTGTGTTAGGAGGAAGGCAGCAGAGTGTGCGTGTCTGCCTCTTGCTGCTTTTACTCCTGGTGGCTCACAGAGAAATCTAGCTGCCGGCCAAGAGGACGAGCTAGCTCCCTCTGCACAGCCGCCACGCCACATTTGCCCTGGTGCCCACGGGCATGTGGGCCTCTGTTTCTCCAGGGCAGGCACAGGGGAAGCCCTGCTGCGTCAGGCCCCGGCTTCTAAGGACTTGGTGGCTGCTACCAACTGTTCCCACCCGCCTACTGATCCTGCCTGCCACATACCACAGAGGGGAAAGGGACAAAAACGGGACAGCATTACAAAGCACAAAGTTACTCCCCAGTTCTGACAGGGTGAGTGTTTGTAGGACAGTGGAAAGAACCGAGGGGCAGGTAAGCTGCTGTGCCTCTTGCTCTTCAGATCAGGAACACAGAGGCCCAGACCTGTGCCGCACTAACAGGCTCTTGGGAGAATGTGCATCTGAGGCGCCCTTTCTCTACAGTCCTACCTGGCTGGGACCCTTCTCAGCCCAGACTAGCCTTGAACTTATGGCAATTCTGCCTCAGCCTTCCAAGCACTGAGATACTAGGTATCAGTCACCACCCCCAACTAAGCCTGAGTACTTAGGTCAGCCACCCTGCTCAGCATTTGCACGAGCTTACATGCAAGGTCCGCTCCCCGCATCCTAGTGCTGGCACAAACTTAGTGTCAGGAAAAGAGGTTCTAGCTCCTCTTGGTTTACAGGGAGAAAACCCCTCAAGTCCTCACATTGTTTTAATCTGTTTTGTCAACTTCTGATTGAAAAACAAACAAACAAAAGGCCAAGCACGCCTTTTACACCAGTGCATGGAAGGAGAGGCAGGCAGGTCTCTGTGAGTTCGAGGCCAGCCTGGCCTACAAAATGAGTTCAGGACAGCCAGGGCTACACGGAGAAACCCTGTCTCAAAAAACCAAAAACATAAAATAAGTAAATAAATATTCAAGGGCTATATAGCTCTTCTCAAATGGGAGCAATATGGTCCTGGGTGAAAAGGCTTTTCCTCTTACTCATTTTTCATTTTTTCCCTCGTGGAGTCCTACATCATCCAAGGAGGTTGGATTGGATGCTCTCTCTTGTTTTTTGTTTTTTAATTATTTTGCTGAGAGAGACAGTGTGTGTGTGTGTGTGTGTGTGTGTGTGTGTGTGTGTGTGTGTGTGTGTTCCTTCTCTTCAACCAGAGCCACTGATGTTCATAAGCGGCCTGATGCAGGTGCTGGGAACACCACTCCTCTGAAAGAGCAGCAGCTGCTCTAAACCACTGAGCCACCTCCCCAGCCCGAACCCAGGTTCTTGCTGTGCACAACTGCTATCCCAGGCCAGCTGGGCTCGAGCTTGAGGCCTCCCGTCTGCCCCCGGGCTCCCGTCTGCCCCCGGGCTCCCGTCTGCATCCAGGCTCCCGTCTGCCCCCGGCCTCCCGTCTGCCCCCGGCCTCCCGTCTGCCCCCGGGCTCCCGTCTGCCCCCGGCCTCCCGTCTGCCTCCGGGCTCCCGTCTGCCTCCGGGCTCCCGTCTGCCTCCAGCCTCCCGTCTGCCCCCGGGCTCCCGTCTGCCTCCGGGCCCCTGGGCCCCCGGGCTCCCGTCTGCCTCCGGGCTCCCGCTGAAGTTACTTTCGCACCTGGCTTGCCGTGGGTCTGGGATCGCCCTCAAGGCTTCATGTTGTGTGTGCTCTAGAATCTTACTGATATTTGGGAACTTAAGTCAAAAACCTCGGGAGAGGCGCGTGTTAGAGCCCCAGCCTGAAGTGCATCATAGGACAAGGCCCCAACGCTGAACGTCTTACCGCAAACATGCCGTGCCACAGCCCAGCGTCCTTCTTAAAGTCTAAAACATTTACCACGGTTTCTCCTGTGAAGGGAAAGGTGGGAGGAAACAGAAGGAGAGTGGTCAGCAGTGACAGTCATGTTCCTGGCCCCACCAAGCTGGTGCTTTTGGAAAAACATTAGGAGACCAGAGTCTCCTGGTTACTGACACCCTGACAAACTGGCCAAAGGATGGTGACAGTCTGATGGGGTCACACAAGAGACACTGAGTTAGAAACCCTTTAGCACGTGTGAAATAAGGAACATGTGTTTGTTTTAGATACTGTCATTTTCACATATATATATATATATATATATATATATAAAAATTATACTTCTTAGGAAAACATGAACTATTGCTCTATATAAAAACCTTAAGGATATACATGTCCATTTCTAGATATATCCAGAGATAATTATCAATAGAGTAGATACACAGGCCTGTATCTAATTGTTTTCACTCAATGATGGATTTCTCCACGTTTCTAACATTCAGGAGTTTGAGTTTCAGTGCCCCAGGGCAGAACCTTTGAACGAACACAGTGTAACTTTTTTGGGGGGGGCGTGGCGGGGGTGGGTGGGTGGCGGTTGAGACAGAGTTTCTCTGTGTAGCCTTGGCTATCCTGGACTCACTTTGTAGACCAGGCTGGCCTCAAACCCACAGAGATTCACCTCCCTCCCTCTGCCTCCAAGTGCTGAGCTCACAGGTGTGTGCCATGGTGCCCCGCTGGACATACTGTAACTTGACTGAGTCCTGTCTATGGCGTTTTGATTGTTTTCATATGTGCATGTGACATTTTCAAATGAGAAAGGAATGCCACTCTGAAAGTCACAGTCACCTCTCCTTTTGCAAAAGGAAGTGAACCACTGAAAAATGACTGTTGTGAAAAAGATCTGAAAGTAAATACTGAAGCCATACCTGGCAGCCCATCACTGTGACCCTGGCACAAAGGGGCCTGACTTGGAGGCCAGCCTGGACTCTTACTGTGCAGCATACACTTACACACCAAAGGTTTATTAGTGTGGAGACAGGGTCTCATCTTCTAGACTGGCCTAGAGCTCACTGTTTCCCAGGCCGGCCTTGAACTACCACTTCCTGCCTGTGATAGGAGTGCCAGGACTACGGCTGTGGCCCACATCAGCCGGTGCAGAATGCTGCTTTAATCTGTACCTGTGGGGCTGGATGCCTGGATTGTAAAGACTTAGCTAGAAGGTCTACATGTGAAGATGGGGACACCCAAGACCCCACAGCTGACAAACACATGGTTTTAATTAAGGCTTTCTCTTTCAGTACTCTAGAAAGCATACTTTATATATCTGGTTTGTCCAGAAGTTTATTTAAATTACAGATTTTTTTTTTTTTTAAAGAAGGCAAATGCAAGCCAAGAATGTGTACTGGAACATTTCCCTCTGCATTTGGTCATTAAATGGAGCCAATCACCAACTGAGCGCTCACAGTCACGCGTATCTGAAGCGAACAATGAGGGCAGTCACGGGATGAGCTCTGACCTTCAGAATAATTGCAGGCCTGTGACAAGGCTTGGCAGTGAGACAGCATTGCAAGCCGGGACACTGTAACTCCCATCACACTCCCTTCTTTGCTTGTTTTATACTAGGAAAATAAAACAAAAACAAAACTATAAGAAGCACAATAAGATGGGTATTATAAACGACAAAAATCAGAGCCCAAACCTAAACCCAGACAAATCATCACAACAGTTCATTTTGCATGTTGAATGGGAACATTTAGGGCTTTGCGCTCAAATAAAGCCAAGACTAGAGGACACTGAAGGCCAACGGGAGCATTTGTAAAAGGACTTCAAAGTTAGTCACTCATCAATGTGACGCGGTCAACACTGAGGCCATGTGACTTGAGCTGTATGGACAGAAGCATAATGCCAAACACAGTCGCTCCTCAGGAACAACGTGATGGTTCCAGATGCCGCCCAGATACCACATGGTACGGATGCTCGACGCCTTCTTTGGAATGCTGACGTGTTTGTATGCAACCTGTGTGCACCCTCCCACAGACTCCAGGTTGCCTCTGCCAATGAGGCCTAACACACCATGGCTGCTAGCTGCCCTGGGCGGAGCCTTGAACACGGAACCTGCAGATGCGGGGCGGCAGGTGCAGGGAGGCACAGCTCTCCAGTGACAAGTGTGGAAGATGTGGCCCCCAAGTTGGGGCTGTAGCTCAGTGGAAGGATGCTTGCCCAGCTGCGTGAGGCACTGGGTTTGATCCCCCAGTACCACAGAAACCAAAACCAAAAAGACGGGCACCTGGGTCGGTGGCAGGGACCCAGTGCGCAGGGATTGCACACTCCTGTAAGCAGTTCCACTGTGCTCGTATCCTCGGCATTCTGTCCCGGTGGCTTTTACCAAGCTCATCAGCCTCTCTAACGTCGGATCAAAAAGGTGCCCTGCACAGTTTACCCCAGATCTTTGCCCACCTGACTCCCTCAGCTCTTCTCCTGGTCTCCCCCTCACTGCGGACCATCTCAGTTGGCTTTTCTCCCTCTCCCTGAGACAAGGACTCACAATGTAGCCCAGGCCTGCCTGCAACTTCTGCCTCGGACTCTCCTGAGCTATTTTACTCAGAATCACCTCTCACTATGCCTTAAATGCTTGCACTCCCGAGAGCTCCCACTGCCTTCCTCGAATCACGCCATTAGGGTGCTGCATCCTTGCTGACTCGTGCCTGTCTGCCCATCCACCTTTCCTTCAGAGATCTAGACTCCCAGCATCAAGCATGCTGCTGGAATGCCTCTAGCCATGGGAAAGCAGGCTGCCAACACCCATTCCACCCCCACCTCCACCCAAGAGAGCGCTCTGTATTCACTCTCTCTCTTTTTCAGACAAGATCTCACTATGTAGCCCTGGATGGCCTAGAACTCACGCTGTAGATCAGGCTGGCCTTGAACTCACAGAGCTCTGCCTGCCTGTGCCTCCTGAGTGCTGGGATTAACGGTACAGGCCACTTGCTGCCGGACTCTTCCTATGTCTTCTATTTAACTGAGGGGCTCTGCCGTACTCCAGGTGCCCAATCAGGAAGCTGAGTGTTTCCTGCTTCTCTCTTCGTGATCAGTCACCAAATCTGGCTTACTCAACTTCCCTACCATCTTTAAGCCCTATCCAGTCCTCTTTTACTATCCCCTTTAGCTCTGGCTGGAGAGATGGATTAGAAGTTAGGAGCACTGGCTGCTCTTACAGAGGACCCAGTTCAGTTCTCAGCATCCATACAGCACTCACAACTGTCTAGAACTCCAGATCCGGGGGATCTGATGCCATCTTCTGGCCTCTATGGGCACTGCACACATATGGTCTACTTATGGAGACTCAGGAAAACACTCATATATATATATATATATGTGTGTATATATATATGTATATATGTATGTATATATATATGTATATATATACATACATATATATATATAAAAGGAAAACCTAAAACCTAATGCACCATTTCTAACCCAGCCAATCTAGATAAATCTTTTTAGACCCATTACTTATTACTGTGTGTATGGCATGGGGAGAGCACACACATACACAGCCCGTGCAGAGGTTGGAGGACAAGTCTCTGAGCTGGCTCTCTCCTTCCAGCTCTGTGCAAGCTTTGTGGTCACACTTGTCAAGCTTGAGTGGCAAGCGCTTACCTGCGGAGCCATCGGCTGACCCTAGAGAGATCTTTGTATAATAAAACCATTCTCATTTCCCTCCTGCTGACAACCCTTTAATGGTTTGCAGCTCACTAGTGGAATCCTGTGGGGACTATGCGGCTCTCAAGCAAAGGGACCCCAGACAGCAATACAGAGCATGGCAGGTCTACAAGTCGCCAGGGCCGCTAGGCCACGGTGTGTGTAAAGGGCCAGATGCAGCAATGCTCACTGGGAAGGGAGAGCAATCCAGGGACCCGGCAGCTTGTTTCCAGGCCGTGGAATGACACACCACGTTTGTGCTGAGCGACAAACTGAAGGTGCCCCACTGAGTAGAGCCCCCAAACCCAGCTTTACCCTCTGCAGCCAACATCACAGACAAGCCCCTCTTCACGGCCAGAGCGACCTCAGTCTTCACCCACGCTTATTGTTACACAGGGTCTCAGCCTTTCACACCTTCAACGGACGTGCTTACTCATCACTCTAGCAGGGGGCTGGTGAGTGTGTCTCAAGAGGCTGCAGAGGAGAGGGCACAGCAACGGAGGCGTGGGATGTCAGCCATGCGACCTTCGCCCGTGACCACGGTTTGCACTTCAGCCCCCTTGTGCCCAGCACAGACGGTCTTTACACCGTTTATTTCCTGGGGGCACCCATGCCACGATACGCACATGGAGATTGGGGACAACCTGTGGGAGCCAGCTCTCTCCTTCTACCTCGTGAGATCTGGGAGCAACACTCGGGCCCCTCAGGCTTGGCGGCAAGCTCCTGCATCCACTGAGCCACCCCGAGCCCACAGAGCAGATTTACAGGAAGGAGCTGGTGTGTCAACCTTCCTCACAGACACGTCTGTGGCAGCACACGGTGACTGACACACCCTTACACTGGTCCAGGTGCAGAGAATGAGATGCAGAGCACTCGCCTGACAGCACCCTTCCATCACACCCGTCCTCCCACGACTCGGGGATCACTGCAGAACAGGGGGTGTGGGGACGGTGAAGAATCAGAGCTAGCGGATGGCGACACGGGAAGCGTGTTCCGCACTCAGCATGGAGGTTGCCCATATGAACTCACAGCAGCTATGACGGCAGGAACAAGGACTGTTCAAGCTCAAGCCAGACAAAATCCCAGCATGGAGAGGCAAGGCGGGCACCACGCCCGTCCCCCGGCTAAGGGATTGGCAATCGAGGGCACTGTGAAAGGTGTGCCCTCAGTACCCCACTGGTAGGTCTGCCACATTCCAGGTAAGGCCAAACATCCAAGAGTATATGGGCAGCACAAGAAGGATGTGATGGGTTTAAAGTTAAAAAAAAAAAAAAAAAAAAAAGACACAAATTTGCGTGGGTAGGAAAGAGAACACATCTGAGAATTCAGGGAAGATGATTAATTTGATCAAAATACACTGTACAGAATCAACAAAGCTGAGTTTTATAATAAAACTAAAATCATTACTAAAAAAGAGGAAAATAAACAACAACAACAAATGTAACAAAAGTTTAACCGTCTCTGGGTATGAAATAAAAAAAGGGACTTGAAAGCCCTCGCCTGAGCACTGTGAGGCGGAGTCCGTGTGAGGCTGGTCAAGCAGGTCCCCACACTGTCCAGCATCGCTTTTTCCCCTCATTCTGCAGGTTCCGTGTCTTCACCCGGCTCCTGACAAGTGGTCACTCCTCTGAGACCACGCCCATGCCCATGCCCTCGGCTGTGCCCTCCTTTCCTCCTGGCACCTCTTTTCCTCTTAACCCTTATGCTTCTAGTCTATATTATTTTAGTCTATATTATTTTAGTAACTCCAACTCTGCCTCAAAATTAATTTTAACAGAAGATCCAATATAAAGCATTCACAAGGTTAAAAACTGAAACTTTCCAGAATAGGGCACATCTCCTAACATTCACCAGCACTGCCCCTGAGGCCCAAGCAGAGCCAGGACACATGCCTCGCTCGGGCTTACCTCGATGTACGCTGGCTCTGTGCCTGCCGGCGAGATGTGCGGCTGCCAGTCTTTGGGAGGCTTCGAAAGGTACTTGGAATCGGTCACAACCCACTTGAGCCGAGGCCAACCTAAAGCAGACCCAGAGTGAGAATGGAACTGTCCGCCACCAAGGCACTCCACACTGAGCGAGTCATCTTGAATGTCAAGACAACATGTAAGAGCACGTCACACTCAGGAAAAACTTCACTTTTATTACGTTTTCGTGATCAATGGCCAATTACAGCTTCTTTCAAGAGAGCATTCATTCCACATGCTAACCGCAGGCCTTGACAACAGCCATGAGACTGGACGTCAGTGAAGCCCACGCAACCCGTGTCCTACTGCCCCTGGGCACAGGGTTTAGCTTTACCGCACACAGGGGGAGCTGGCCTTTCTGGCCGGTAGCACAAAGGTTACGAGTGTGGCTACGGAATCAGACAGGCTGGGTTCAACTCACTACTTTGCCATTTCCTAGCCGGGACTTGGGAGTTGCTTCTCAATTTCTTACCCGGAAAGCCACTGCCTCCATCAAAATGACTGAGAATGTAAAAACCCACGTGCAGTTTAACTCTCGGCTGGTAATCTGCCTCGGAGTGCCACTCACCTTTAAACTGCACGATTTCTCCATTCTGGGTTTTTGGCAGGCCCTTCAGGCAAATCTCACTGGTGAGCGCCAGGGCAATCCCACAGCTCCCTAGCAAGAAGCCGATCTGCTGACCTCCGGCATCCTGTGGAGAAAAAATAATGAGCACAGTCAGGGTGCGCGTGAGCGAATGTGAGCACACCACGCTTTGGACCAGCACCCAGAGATGCCCCAGCACCGCCCACTGTGCCACGGGGCCTGGACAGCTGGCAAACGCTGCAGTCAGGACAACTTGGCTCCAAAGAATCTCTGCCACGGTTTAAGCGCAACCAAACACTGCTAAGGATGCACCCTACTAGCAATGTGACCTTCTCTGACTCTCTACAAGTGAACCAAATTCTAACACGGTTTTCTTCTCCTAGCCACACCCTCAGACCTAAGAGTAAGGCAAGTCAGGCCACAAATAATGCAAATGGTATCAAAGCCCATATTTCATCAATTACATCAAATCCATATGTTCCTTTACTCTTCTGTTTTTCAGGAAATAGATTTTAACCTTAAGGAACAGGAAAAGCAACCTAAGACTGCACTGAAGAATTTACATGCCAGCTTCAAAGCAGCGCTAGGAAACTAAGTACAGTCAATTTAAGGAGAGGATTATGGTATCCCGTAATAGTCACCATCCCATCAGCTAAAGCGGCCGCAGCGCCACCATGTTCTCTCTCTCTCTCTTTTTCCGTCTCTCCTTCTCTCTCCCCCCATCTTCCCCCTCCTCCCTCTCTCTCTGGTTTTCCGAGACAGGGTTTCTCTGTGTGTAGTCCTGGCTGCCTCTGCCTCCCAAGTGCTGGGATTAGAAGTATGCGTCAGAGACAGTTTGTCTGCTTGTGATGGTATCTCTGTGCAGCTCTGGATGTTCTGGAACTCATTCCGTAGACCAGGCTGAACACAAACTCACAGAGATCTGCCTGCCTCTGCCTCCTGAGTGCTGGGATTAAAGGCGTGTGCCATCACCGCCTGGCAATCAAGTGGCTTCTAGTGGCAGTGCGGTGCCTCCCATGTCACACACAGCAGTGTTACCTTTCTGGTCAGGGGTACTTCTATGGGCACTGGAATCACTTCTGCCAGGAGACATCCATAGAAAGCCACCATAAACATAACTGGATCATTGTTGGGGTAAACCAGGGCAACCTAAAATTCACAAAGACAGTCAACAGTAGTTTTTAAACTGATGAACTCTCCGCACATGTAACATTGTGCATGAACAGAACAAATCAAACAACTTAATAGCTATTTGTTCTGAAGGAAATTAAGTGACAGAGAAGGACAAAAAACCTGGCAAGAGTACCATCATCCCCATGATTATACCATATATTCTGGGGACTGGGGACATAGCTTAGTGAGGACCTGTCTTGTATAAGGCCCCATTTGCAATCCCCAGTCACACCAAAAGACAAAGACAAACCCAATACAACTTATACATTTTGAGAAGTCTAAATGCAATTCATTATCACTGTGGTAAAGAGCTTCACTTAATCCTAGCTGTGATTCCGTAGCAGCCAGCTCTCCACGTGATAAGTTCTTAGGAAGCCTAAGGGCATTCTCCTTAGTGCAGGGTAAAGCCACAATGTGGAGGGCATCTCATGGCAGAAGACCATGAAAGCTGTGGAGGAGCGCCTGGAAGCTATAACCAACTCAGGAACCACACGGGGAGCACAGGCAGGCCTGCTCCTCACCACCTCGCCGCATCATCCCCGGCCGCCCAGCGTGCAAGGACGCCAGCATGAGGGCACCTGTAACACTGGACTCACTAACAAGAGATAAGCGAGAAAGCATGGAAAGCCCTGTGTGTTCATGCCTGTGGCGTCATCGTGTGAGCCACAGGGGCGACTTAGCTCCCCTGTTACTCAAGGGTGCAAAGGCACGCACCTCACTATGCTGCCGGCTGGACATTCGCAGATGAACATCTGAAATCTAATCATATTGCTGGATGCTTTTTCTTCCTGACTGCTCATACGTTTATTAACAAAAAGGACAGTGACACACACCCATGCACAAGCACATTCAGAAACCTTAGCACTGACAGCTCTTACCCTTCCAAACCTCCTCTTCTCCCAGGACCCATTGCAAAGTTTGGGCCCTTCAGAAAACCCTGGGCTTCTAGACTTTTATCTGGAAACCATGAATGTACTGCCTGGACTCCCCATTCCTCATGACCTATCCACCTGCCCCTGTGGGCTGTGGGGAAAATCTGCACAGCTCTGCTCAGCCATGCAGGCCTAGATCAAAAATCTAGACGTAGCTCCTTGGAGGCGACACTCAGTCACAGCAGCGTCTGTGACACCCTTGCCGCCGCCGCACCTGTGGAGGGCAGAGGGCTGGTCCCTGGCTCAGTCACACAGTAGCCCTTCTACTAACCGGGCGCTCTCCTTGTCCAGCACACCGTGCTTCTCCTTCAGCTTCTCAATGTCAGAGGCACAGACTCCTCACCAGTCTCCTCAGCCTGTTCAGACTGGGAGACGCCCGAGGTGATCATGGCAAATGCAGTTGAGTTCTGACTGAGCCCTGAGGCCCTGGGTACCCCGACCGGGGCTGGGAGCTCCTCGGGGGTTAAACGGCTGCTTCAGGTAATAAGAATCTGTGACGGAGGCCATCAACGGACTCTCGTCCTACTGTATTCTTTTTCATTCTTAGAGTTTCTTTTTACCTTTATTAGTGCTTGTGGACCAGGTGCACGTGAGGCAGGGCGCACGCCTATGTGCGTGTGATCGGAAGACAAGGTGCCGGTCTCTGCCACCAAGAGTTCCAGGGATCCGACTCCACTTGTGAAGCACAAACAGCAAGCCCTTCATCCGCTGAGCTCCAGCCCTTAATCACTTGTTTCCCCTCGGTTTGCAATCAAAATCTTTAAACTCACTCTAATGCTGCGCTCACCCTAAACCTGGGTTCAGGGAGCCACGGGAAACCCTCAGTGTCGGCCTGTCTAAGCAAAGCCGCACTTCTATCCAGTTCTGGCACGCTGCAAACGCTCAATACGTGAGGGTGCCTGCTCCAAGCCTGACAAGCTGAGTTTGATCCCTGGGACAGACAGCTCCCACAAGCTGCCCTCTGACCGCCACGTGATTACCCACGTTCACACAAACACACACAAATAAAGGAATGGGAAAAATACTTTTTAAAGGTTAGTTTAAGTGATGCTGTGATCATTAGCCTACTGAAAAGAGCGCTGGGGCCAGTAGGATGGCTCAGGGAACAAAAGTGCTTGCCCCGCAGGCCTGACATGATGGCCCAGGTCTGCGGCGAGTATGGAGAACTGGAGCCCATTCCTGAGAGCTGTCTTAAGACCCCACCTCCCACAAAAGACATAAATAAATAAGGCAATCTACAAATTTGTGGTATAGCAGCTGGTATTTCATTCTATAAATTATAAATGAACAGTGATGTTGACTCGTAAAAAGTAATCATATTCAGTATATTATTATAAACAAAAAAAAAAACCTTCAAAAAAAGTCACTTCCAATTAAGAACTAAATAAAACATCAATTTGCTTTTGCTTTTTTTTTTTTTTTTTTTTCCAAGATAGGTTTCTCTGTGTAGCCCTGGCTGTCCTGAAATCGATTTGTAGACCAGACTAACCTCGAACTCACAGAGATCCACCTGCCTCTGCCTCTGCCTCCCTGAGCACTGGGATTATAGGCATGCGCCACCACACCTGGCTTTCAAATTTGCTTTTTCATTGACAAAGATTACCTTTCCTTTCTATGTGAAATGACAGAAAGTTGCCTTTAACAGTTTTATTAGCCAGGTTTATAATGACAAAGATTTGACTGGACAAAGCATTTATTCTCAGACTTAATCTCTCTTTTCATTACGCCCATTTCCATAAGCAGCTTCAGAAAGAGGCCTGCAGCTCTGAACACACACATGGGGCTTGGTACTGGCTAGACCAGTGGATGGAACTCTAAATTAAACTGTCTGTCTTGTCTAAGACTACGCTGGGGCTAGAGCTTGGCAGTTACAGAGGACCAGGGTTCTGCTCCCAGCACCCACACGATGCTCATGGCCATTTGCAGCTTCCGTTTGAGGAAATCTGATGCTGTCTTCTGACACTCTTAGGCACCCAGCATGCATGTGGTACGCATGCAGACAATTCACGAACATACGAAAAGAAATAAACATTTTTTAAAAGCTATGTAAATCTTACCACTATACACCAAAATCCCAGAATACAGTTATCAGTAAACGCCACCTTTCTAAACAAGACAACACAACCACTCACCCTGTCTCCAGCTTTCAGCACTGGTTCGTTTCTGGTCCCCAGTTTATTAAGCAGTGTGTAAGCCAACTTCAAACTTCTGCTCCACAGCTTTCCTGGGAAAAGAAAACAACGGGCAGAGAACATTACAGGCCTTTCAGCCAGAGAGCACTGGGTTCAGCAAGGTAAGACAAGAGCCACCGTGACGGTGGCCATGAGGACTTTGTGCCACCCTCCCCAAGACAGCAGCTTCCTCAAGAGGCTTCTCGGTCATCCTACAGAGTCGCTCTTGTCCTGACACAAATAAGACACCGTCCTGCCTTACATAACACTTTCTTTCTTGTTTTCTTTCTTTTTGAGACAGGGTCTCACTGTGTAGCCCTGGCTGTCCTGGAACTTACTCTGTAGACCAGGCTGGCCTTGAACTCTCAAATGCTGGGATTAGGGGCAAATGCCACTGAGAATGGCTTAGGTCAATGAGATAGCCGACACATTCAGCTGAGAAGTCCCCAGAGAAACCTGCCCACCACGCTGGGGAGGGAGACCCACCGTATGTGAGGGTGTAGACTGGCTTCCCCGTCACGTCCAGCCCCGTCAGGCACGGGCACTTGGCCTGGGTGGAGCCCCAGCGCTGCAGGGCAGATTCCAGGGCAGGTGGCCAGTTGCAGATGACTCCCAGGGGCTCCCCTTTCACCGGGGTCATCTGGCGGCCCTCAGGCTTCGGCTGGTTGGGATCTGGCTGAGGTACTGTGGCAAACGGGCAAGAAAGCGAAGTGAGCTCATGGGCCCCTACCACGACTCTAACCTCTGGCACAACTCTCTCCTCGGTGTGACTTATTCTCACACGGAGAAAGGACAATGTTGGGGCTTCCACCACCCTGCCCAGAGATGCGCACGGGACAAATGGAGAATGTGAACGAGATGGGTATGATGGCCCTCCCTACAGCCCCAGAGCTCAGGAGGCTGAGACATGGACAATCTCCAGTTAACAGTCCACCAAGGAATGCCACTAAGACTCTTGTGTCAACAAAACACTTTGAGAAAGAAAAACCACACACAGCTACGAAGTGCACGTGGGCACAGACAGCAACAGTACCACCTCGGCTGGGGACACTCCCTCCCCCGGGCTTCCTGAGCGTGGAGTCACCCGAGCTGTCCTGGCTTTGCTGTGCATACCACTAGGGCATGCTGAAGCTGTATGTGGGCCAGAGAGCTGGCTCAGTGGTTAAGAACACCCGAGGCTCTTGCAGAGGACCCAGGTTCAAGTCCCATTACCCACGGAGAAGCTCACAACAGTGCAGAAGTGCAGTACCAGAAGGTCTGATGCCCTGGACACAACTCGTGAAAGGGGCACACATGCACGCACGGAGTCAAAGCCCCCACAGAAAACAGCTCAGAGTAAACAACTGAAAGTGGGAAATGCTCCTCGTAACTCGCTATGACGATGTACTTGTAGAACTTAGTTGAAAGGTTTGTCTTACTCTGTTTTTAGAGTGAGCAGACATAATGGGTTTTGTAACAGCATTTCTATCCATCTATGTCATCAAACTTTGTTCAAGACCCCCCTCCCGCCCTCCAAATAGCTCTCTTCGGCCTTCCTGTCACAGGAACTCCACTTCTGCCTCGAATCCCACCTCCATAAAACTTCCTTCTTCTTTCCCAAGACCTGCACACACACCTTCAAATCTACTGCGAGAAGGAAGACGCAGTCTTTCTACTTCTGGGTCTGGCTTCTTTACTTAGTGTAATAATCTCTGCTTAGATCCAGTTCTGTGGATTCGTCCTACTGACATATTTGTTTCACTCCCTATTTTGCACATAATATTTTCAGGCCCTTATTGACCTTTAAATTTAGTCCAAATTTAAGAGGAACACCAGCAACCAGGAGTGATTTTTTTTTTTTTTTTTTTTTTTTTTTTTTGAGACAGAGAACTCTGTGTAGCCCTGACTGTCCTGCACTCACTCTGTAGACAGGCTGGCCTCGAATTCACAGAGATCCACCTGCCTCTGCCTCCCCAGTGCTGGGATACAAGCGGGCACCATGGCGCCCAGCTCCCCAGGAGTGGTTCTTAATAAATGTTTCATGTCTGCAGAGACCGTCCACCTGGCAGGCCATTTTCCACAGGGTTCAGGCACACCCTTTCATGCTTCCAAAAGACACTGGCATTTCTATTCCAAAATTAATCAGCAGTCAAGTAAGTCTATTTACAGTTAGTAAATAGTCTCCCACGGCGAGGCCATGCCTGTGATTACAGCGCACTTGTGAGGCCCCGTCTCCCTGAGCGCTAACACGGAAGGAAGGGTCCGTGGGCACAGCGCAGCTGCACGGGGGCCACGAGGGGCAGCCTTCGAGCACAGCCTGACCGACAGCAGTGTGCACCGACCAGCGAGCACGGCCGTCTGCCCTCTTATTACTACCTTCCACAATTTCCTCAGAGTCGTCCACAAAAAACTCCTTTAAGGGGGGCCTTTTGGGTCGCTTCAGAGTGTTGAGAAGCTGCTGGATTTTTGTAGACACTCTACTGCTCACAGGAACACCTGTACGGGAAAATGGTGACTTCAGATAAAGTTCATTGAGACAAGAAAGATACTTGTTTCCTCAATTACCTCAAAAGACTTTACTTCTTTAAATACTTTTTTGTTTGATTTTGGTTTTTTGAGAGAGGTTTCTCTATGCAGCTCTGGCTGTCCGGACTCACTCTGTAGACCAGGCTGGCCTCAAACTCACAGAGATCCACCTGCCTCTGCCTCCACCAGTGCTGGTATTAAAAACATGCTCTATCACACCCACTTGATTTTTACTTCTTAAAAAAAAAAAAAATGTAACTAGGGGCTGGAGAGATGGCTCAGAGGTTAAGAGCACTGGCTGCTCTTCCAGAGGTTCTGAGTTCAACTCCCAGTAACCACATGGTGGCTCAAAGCCATCTATAATGAGATCTTCTGCCCTCTTCTGGCCCTCAGGTGTACATGCAGATAGAGCACTGTATATATAATAAATAAAAAAATCTTAAAAAAAAGTAACTTAAGCGTTTTGTTATTTTTGTTATAATGAGACTTTTAAGGATCTAAATGCATTGTTTACTGAAACTCTGGGATTTATCTCTCTTCCTCCCCTTCCCTCCTCCTTCCTTGAGCCTGGCCTTTGCCCAGTCTTACTCTATTCAAAAGGAACCAAATACACACACACACACACACACACACACACACACACACACGGCAAACTTATGGCAACAGAAAACAAACACAGTGCTGTTCTGAATCCACAGCTGAAGGGCCTCTCCAGGCCTCCCTTTCTCTTCGCAAGTTCTCTTCTTCCACCCCTGCTCCACAGGCCTTTCTGTGAAGCCAGTGTGAAAAAGAGCCGAGAGAGTGTGCGAAGTGACTCTGCGGCTGGGCCACTCCCGCCTCCACGGAGGGCGTACCGTCAGCTGTGTCCATGAGGCTGGATCTGCTGGACCCTTTGTGCACGCCTTTAACAAAGCCGGAGGGGGGCAGGTCAACGCTTGCTGGGCGGATTGAGGAGGCGGGGGTAGTGGCAGTGACATCAGGAGGGGCGGAGACACTCTCTAAGAGAGGGAAAGACAGAACTTAGACAATACGGAATTGACAGCAAAGGGCCACCTCTAAACCTTGTGCTTGAGAAGGAATAAAAGGCACTCACTCTTTTAAAACAAACTTTAAAAAAGAGTTTATTGTTATACTCGTGTGTGTGTGTGTGTGTGTGGACATGCATGTGTACAGGATACACAACTGGAGGTCAGAGGACAGCTTTTGGCAGCTGTGGGTCCCAGGGATGGGCAAGTCGTGGGCTCAGCGTCTTTAGCTGCTGGGCCATCTCACGGCATAAAACAGACTTTCCAATCAAAGCCTAAGGTCATCCAGGCACATCAGCGTTCCAAAAGTACAGTTTTCACAATCTGAGTCATCTTAGCTGTCAGTGTTTCACTAGAAAACGGGAGCAGAGTGAGGGAGTGCCCAGCCTATCCTAGTCTGCAGTCCTCGGAGCCCAAAGCAGTGGCTCAGGGCCCACATGGGACATGAGATGAGTTTCCTTCTAATCTGACAGACCCACCTGCAGTGGGGCCCACAGCCACGCAAGTTGAGGTCTCGCTCTGAGCAGAGAAGAACCCACGCACGCTACTTCACCGAAAAGTTCTTGTGAATTTTACTTTTTGAGACAGGGTCTCATCAGGCTGGCCCTCCTGCTGGGTGACAGGTGTGTGCTGTATTGCTCAGTGTCAGTGGGGCAGAAGTGAGCAGCTAAGAGAGCTGGTGAACAAAGCTCTGCCACTCCCCCACACACACTCACACACATACACACATGTGCAAACACACACAAACACACACCACACACATATATGGTTGAGCACACACTCACATACATGCACACACCACACACTCCCAAGCACACAGCACACACACACACAAATCTTCTGGAGAAAAAGGAAATGCGAGGATAAACCGCTAAAGAACCATGAAGAGGGGAAACATAACTGTAAGATCAGTTAAGAGTGAGATTTCTGTGCTTCAGAGGCCCGTGCTTATCAGTTTCACAAGTTTAATACTTTTAGTTTGAAGCACACGCTGAGTCCACTGTGGTGCAGAGTGTCGAGAAAGGCGGCAAGTTCTTCTGCTTTCTTTTTGTCTCATGTGCCTCAAGCCACCTGAATTTGGGTTTGTGATTCTCTTGCCTTTCAAGCGCTGGGTTGCGGGTGTGTCACTACACCTGCTCTGTTTTTTTGTTTTTCAAGAAGGGGTCCTGCTATGTAGCCCAAGTTGGCCTTAATTCTCTTCAACCTTCCAAATGCAGGGAGTACAGGTGTGTCCCAGCGAACCCGATTAGAAATTCGCACTTTCCCCATCACGCTCATCCGGGCAACTTGTGTAGGAGGAAAGCCATGGGTGGCATTTCATTGTCCAAAATAAGGGAGAGGCTGAGGGGGCTAAGGCACAGTGGGCTAAATCACAAAAGAAACAGAACTACATATATGTGCAGATGCCTCGAGATGCTCCCGAGAGTTGGGACTAAAGGCATGTGGCACCACGCCCCACGAGACTGCAGCCTCTTTAAGGAGCAGGAATGACATCAATGAGAGCTAACATCCAAGAGCGGAAGCACCGGATGGGATAGTCTCTGAAAACCGAGAGCCATGCGCAACCCTCTTGGTAAAACCCAGACAACGGAAAGCAAGTGTCTGGATTTCTTTTTGCAAGTGGAAAAGCTCTTTTTCAGACATATTCATCAATACATTCTCAGCTCCTTATTCTCCATAGGGAACATGCATGTCTGTGCGTGGCTGCCCTGGGACACAGTGCAGAGCAAAGAGCACCGGGGGGGGGGGGGTCACCATGGATGGCATGTGGCTTTTTATGTGTCAATTATACCCACAAGATAGCTCTATTAAAAATTATAACCAGAAATTAAAATTTTCCAGCCTTTTCTTTTCAGAATTCACATTGAAATATTATATAAAGTGATACAGAAAGGTTGCTTAGGTGACAACTGAGACAATGAGATGTGATTGGTCAAGAAAAACGGGTGACAGAGCAGACACAGCACAAGGGCGCGACAGTGCGATCAGCGCCTGCCAAGTAAGTAAAGCAGAGACCACAGAGAAACAACAAAACGCACAGACACACAGAGCAGAGCCAAGCAACAGTTGCGCCCCACGTGGCAGCTCATGGAGGTGCCCTCGGCCTGCACACAGTCCATGCAGCGGCACAGCAGCTGCAACATAACGCCAGTCTTTAGGCTGAGGACACAGGCTGGCGGACGGCGGCCCGGCGCAGCCCCTGCCCAGACGGGACACGTGTGCTTTATGGGATACACACGCCTTCCTGGGAGGCCTCAGGCGCTGCATGCTTCAGCAGCCCTGACGTAGGGACTGTTTCTCCTTTCGGATAGGCAGACTGGTGTTATGTCGTGCAGCTTCAGGACTGCACATGGAAATAGATATGGCTTCAGGTGAGCACTGTGAATCAGAAACGCTGACGATGCCCATGACCGCACACGGGCACTGCCGGTGCTCCCTTCTCGCCTCACTAGCTACTCTCTGTGATCGCATCTTTAGGCCACACTGAAAACTTAACAGGATCATAAATCACTTCCTGGTCCAGGGTACCTCACGGGACATTAGTGGGTTTCCTGGGCAGGCCCCACTCCTACCTAGTCGAGCACTGGCAAGCACGTCAGCTAGAGACCCGCTGGTCCCTTTCACCTCTCCGTGGGACAGCGTGGAGGACGCCGACGAAGAGGTGGACGATCCCTGAACGGAGCGGTTGATCCAGGACTCGGCGTTCTGCAAGCTTTGCTGCAAGGCAGCGGACAGCGCGGCCTGGCGCCTCAGAGAGCCCTCATCCTCAGAGGCCGAAGACGTGTCTGTGTGGAATCAGAAAAAGAGAAGTCTCGATCCTGCCCTGAGCACAGACTTTTCGGGGTTCTTGGTCACTGCCTGCGCACTGGAGGCCAACAGTGGCGGAACACCAGCATTCTCAAGCTAGGTTAGCAGGGACGTTTCCTGAGATGAAGAGATCTGTGGACCGCAACCCGCAGAACAGCTGAACTCGGAAGACCATGTTAAACTTTAAATCACAACCAACAAAGAAAAACACCCTCTACAAACTCAACTGTTTTTCTGCTCTGAGATTGCTGTCCACATTCTTCTGGTTTGTCTGCTTAAAGGGACCTTGTGACAGGTGGCCACGCAGGGTCCTGTGGATATTTGTCTCTGCTTAAAAGGAAAGGATGGTGGTAGAAGATGCAGAAGCTACTTCTGTTGAAAATGGAGCCAGAGCTGGGTGATGGGAAACTGCATTAGGCCGGGGCGCTGCTTGCTCTATTGGACAGGCTAGCCGGGTACCGGATACAGTGAGGTTTCCAGAAGACTGAGAATTCCCTGCTGCCTCAGCTGAGCCTGGCTGACTTCAGGAAGCAAGATGAAATCAGAACAGCCTCCTGAGAAAGCAGATGTCCAACTGCACATAGGAAGGGCAAGGCTGGGGAGAAGCCGGAGCTATCTCGGGCTAGGACTCCACACGTCACCCAAGAGCCACCACTGACCTGGGACAAACCCTTCTGAATGACTTTGGGCGGCGCTAATTAGTGACCTGTGGGTTGTATGAACTCCTTCACTTTGCTTTTGTTTCTGCAGTGCTAAGAATAAAACCTGGGGCCTCGTACGTGCTGTGTAAGCTAACTCCCCAACTACCCCACCCCAGTCCCATTCAGTTTTCGTCTGTTTCATGACATTCTGCAGAAATGTTTTGCCAAATTCAGATAAATATGTGGGCCCGAGACATGCAGTAGTTCAAAGAGCTGGAGAAAGAAGAGGGCAGGAAAGTTGCTACATGCCACGATGGCAACTGGAACCACTAAAACCCCATTATGGTAATCCAGAATCCATAAGTCTAATCTTTAAACCCAGCACACAAAAGCTGAAGCAAAGGCCACAACCTTTGCTTGAAGATGGTCTTCAGGACCACCTGCAAAGCTTTCCCTCACAGTAAAGGAGCCTCACAGCCCAGGCATTGTGATGGTTCTTAACTCGCATGTTCAGGAGGCTATGTGAGGTCCTAGGATTCTCAGATGGCTGAATGCCATTGAAAAGCCGTACGCTGTGGTCCTGGCCATACACAACCCCAGACCAGAACACAACACGCTGTGGGAAGATCGGCCAAGAACGCTACGGGGAGAAGGACCGATCTTGGCCCAGGTTTGAAGTCTTTTTAATGTAAGGGAGTACATTACAGAGAGGTATGAGATGGGGGTGGGAGAAAGAGAGACAGGACAGAGACAGGCCCCAGAGATTTCAGCCACCAAGCACTCCCTACAGGAGAAAGGCTCATAACATAACAGGGAGCAGTCAGGGAGCACACAAGAGAGCAGGATTTAAAGAAAGCATTTTAAAATAATTTCTAAAAATACCGTAACATTTCAATTCTATCTTGAAAGGAAAAGATTCTCTAAACAACCAGAAAGTGTGGGTGGCAGGGAGACAGGAAGGCCTGTGACGTTCTCACTGCAAGAATAAAGTATTTTGGGTGCCATCTCAGAATCCCACATAGGCCTCTGGATTTACAAGTTGCCCTTACTGTATCATTTTAATTTGTGTAAGTCTAAAGCCAGAATAAATCAATTTTTATAGACAGTAAAAACAGTATCTTCATTATTGGATTTGTGGAAACTGATTGCATTATGTTTCTGTATTTGATCAATTATGTAATTAGGTGTAGTGTTTCAATTCAATTACCTGCTCTGCCTGCTGGCCCTCCTCTGGGTGTTTAATGGCTTAAAGCTAAGGAGCAGCTTAGGCGAGGGGAAAACAAGGCTCTGTCTTCCATTTGAACCCTGAGGTCTACCACTCTGCTGTAAGTTGAGGTTAAGATGACTCATTGTGAAGACTGTTTATATTCAACACCACGCCCGGCCCTACAGCAGACGGTGGCAGCAAGTAAGAAAGGATGGGGGAACAGAAAACAAGGCATTTGACGATATTAACAGAATGGAAACTAGCTGAAGCACACAAGGCAAAAGTGGCAGTGATGTGAGGCCAAAGCCAGGCACGAAAAGATGCCTTCCTAACGCTGCTGGGCCAGCGTGGAGCTGGGGAGCACCAACAGACCCCTCTCATGCCCTGGAGCACTGATACAACATGCTCCGTCTTTGTCATCTGCCACAGAATCTGATACTTTCCCTGATAACATTTAAACAGGGCACCGGAGAGACGACTCAGGGGTTCAGAAGCCCTTACTCCTGGCCAAGCTCAGAGCTCAACACCCTTCTCAAGTGGGTCCCAAAACCTGCAACTCCAGCTCCAAGGGACCCGAGGACACCTTCTGGCCACCAGAAGGGTCGTTTCACAGTCCTAGAGAGCTTGGCCTTGAACTCATGACAACCAGTCCTCTTGCCTCCTAAGTGCTGGGTGGGATCAGAGTCAGGAGTCACTACCCAGCTCACAGGTTCTTGTTCTTGCGGCTGTCAGCGGCTCTGGGGCTGCCACTGAGGCTGCGTGGGAGACAGGTGCGCTGCTGCTGAGCTGCAGCCCAGCAAAGAATTCTGAACGCGAGGTCCGCCCTCCGTGTGGGGTGCGATCTAACAGCAGCAGCCGATGCTGCTCACCAGAAGCCTGCCGCTGCTTTGTAACCAGTTAGGGACACAGAAGTTACCTGCTTATTACTTTCAAGGAAAGAAAAGTCCCCAGTTTACTAACTGTTCTTAACTGCTATGACTTTAGTCATGTGTGGACATTATATTTAAAATGTTTATTTTAAAAACTGAACACTTGAGGCTTAACCACAGTTAAGGACACTCACTGGCTATTCTTCCAAAAGATCCAGGTTTGAGTCCTAGCACACACATGGTAGTTTACAACTGTCTGTAACTCCAGCTCCAGGGATGCAGACAGCCACAGAGGCAAACATCCATACACACAGAAATTCTGAACATTTGTTGCATTCGCTATTTATTGCACTCTGGGGTATTTTTCCAAGAAAAAAGCATCCATTTATACAAAGACTTGTACACGAATGTTATTTATAATAGCTTAAAATGGAAAACAACCCGGTTGTACGAGTACAGACAACTGGATGGCTGAGCTACACTCTACTCATGTCTGGAGCCTGACACAGCCACGAGCAATCTGTTGGTGGGTCCAACATGGCTGATTAAAAGCCAGCCCTTCCTCCCCCACGGTCTGTAAAAAGGAAACAAAACTGTATGGCTCTCTCACATAAGGATTTGGAAAAATGCAAACTAGTGTGTAGAGATGAGCAGAGTAGCAGTGGCTCCCAGGGTGGGGAGGGCCAGGAGGGATCCAGGGATGCAAAGATGGTTGTCATCCTAACTGCGTTTCTATGTTAAAACTCAGCAAAGTACACAGCCTAAAGGCGTGTTGTTAGGCTCTAGCTATAGCTCAGGGTGTGCGATCTGGGGTCAAACCCCTGACTCAACCCCCAAAGCTGTTTATTTTGTACCAACTTTAATTCAATAAAAACAATTTATTTAATTCAACCAAACAAAACCCCCTAATTTTAAGACTTAGAAGGATGAAAATGACACCTAAGCCACATGACACGCCGAGGACACTATGAACTGCACGGGTTCCTGGAGGACAGTTCCTATGAGAGCTGGAGCCATGACCCAAGCTCAGGTCCCAGCACCCACACTGGGCTCACAACAGTCCAACTCCAGGTCCAGGAGATCACATGCTGCACATATATACGTACACACAAAACCTTCACAAAAGTAAAAGTCTTTAAAAAAGAAGAAGAAAGGAAAATACATCCTGCCATTGGGCCCATTTGACAGATGACAAAATTCGGTCTAGACCGTGGTTCAGCAAAGCGAGTAAGCCATACTCCACTAAAAGGACAGACGAAATGCATCCTCCACAAGCACTGTGAGCAGTCTGTTGTCTCAGCTGGGCATGGAGTGGGTGACTGCACACAAGCCTCTCCACAGAAAAGTCCCTCCTGCAGCCAAGCCTGCTGTGCGGTGGGGGACTGAGCCCGGCAGCTCTCAGGAGGCGACAGCACACAGAAGCAGCTGTCCCACTGTGACAGTTAGCAGACTGAGCAATCAGGAAGAACATGGAGTCTGACCCTGCTGCTGGAAATAAGTAAGTCACTCAAGGACCGACCGACCGTGATCCTCCTACTCCGCAAAGCATTTATATGCATGCACTGGGCAGTGGGAAAGTCCTTGGCACAGGGCGAGGCACCATCACTCCATGAAGCACCCCTGAGGCAGACAAAAACTATCCATACACCAATGTGTCCCAGGTGTCATTTTTATATAGACAAATACAGAGAACGGAATTAAGAGTGTGGTAAAAGTTTAAAAACAAAACTATGGAGAGGAAAATTTCTCCCTGTCTTCCAGCCCCAAGAATGACCACAGTCGCTGCTGCCAAGCAAGAGCCTGTTGGGGCACACAGCCACATGAAGCTGCCTCCACCAGGGCAGGGCTTGAGGGGGCACAGATGGTCACCTGCTCCTCTCACTGCAGCAAGGAATACGCCTGCAGAAAAAGCTCAGCAGCACAGATGCATGCATAAACAGACAGAGTAAGTAAGCAAGTGCTGTGCGTCTGCACTGTTTTCCGGACAAATGAGTCACGGCATTACACAAAGACCCTTACAGATTGCGAGGTAACTGCTTTGTGACATCACTAAGGATTTCATCGCTTCACAAGACTGGACGATAGGAATGCAAGCAGTCTAAAAGACAGTGAGAGGCCACAGGCACCAAGACCAGGAATCACCACACACTGAGAACTCAAGTCCCTAAACCCACGGCAGCTCAGGGTGTGCGCCAGCAGTCATTTGAGTCGAGAGTCGTTCATGAAGAAATACAAACAACCTCCCACGCCAACTGTTGCCATTGCTTCCCTACAGCATGACACCATACGTGAAGGCAAAATTTCAGGGTTTTCCTCCCTTTTCATCAGGTAGCTCTGATTTTCACCTGGTTGGCAACCCAGGTGACTGTGCACCCTGAGAAGAAAAGCAACCAATGACCGGTGCCCAGAAGTGAGTTCCACACAACACAGCACACGAGGGAAGAGCCTTCACACCTCACGTATGGGTGAGTCAGAGTACAAAGAGCCACGCCGAGATACTGTCAACTGTGCAAGCGTGGCACAGGCTCTGTGTGCACGCAGGAGGCAGATGAGGGGTGCGCTTGCTCAATCGCTCTCCACCTTAACTTTCCAGGCAGAGTTTCTCCCTACACATGGGGTGGTGGGCTGGCCAGTGTGCCCTGGGAGTCCAGCTGCCTCCTCCCCATGCAGTACTGGGGTTACACCACCGCACCCAGGCTTTATGATGGAACAAACTTTATGGGGAACAAACTCTACAGAGCCACCCCAGCTGCCATTCTGATAACTGGCCAGAGCTGGCTTTAGACGCACTCAGTGACGAGCTATCCTGTCATTCCTCCACTGCTGAAATATAACCTCTTAACTTGGGTCCTGAGGGCTAGCAAAAGTTGATAAGCCAGATAAAACTGTGTGGTAACCATGCGACAGAGCTCACACGTCCTGGAGCACATGGTTGGTGGCTTACAGTGCAACAGGGCAGGAGCAGCCAAGGCTCTTTCCTTCTTTCTTTTTGGTTTTTTGAGACAGGGTTTCTCTGTGTAGCCCTGGCTGTCCCAGAATTCACTCTGTAGACCAGGCTAGCCTTGAACTCAGAGATCCTCCTGCCTCTGCCTCCCAAGTGCTGGGACTGAAGGCAGGTGCCATCACGCCCAGTGAGAATGGCAAATTCCGCTGCTGACAGGAAAGGTGCCAGCAGAATCCCCACGACACAGGCCCCACCCTCCCTTGGGAGCGAAGTGTTCTACTTGGCATGCGCAGAACTGTTGGATGAGAACGCCACCAAAACTGATCGTGCTGGGCTGTGTGAGCCCGCTGTGGAGGGACTCAGCACCTCTAGTTGGGAGAGATTTTCTACTTGCAACAGAGATGTCCCTAAAAGCATATGGAGGTGTTTCAAATCCTGTTGTAGAGCAGAGGTAAGTGGACAGGAAGCCTGACCACACTGTTCTGCTGAGTTGGGTCTTAGGAGAGAGAACTCCATCTTGTTATGAATGATTAGCATCTGCAGTGTGATCAATAACATTATGCTACATCTCAAGGGTTCTACAAGAACAGAGCATGCATGCTCAGAAATGCAGGGGCTTGCAGGAGACTACAAGGACTATGGTTCCATTCAGCAGTGAACAGTTTTGTGGTTTGTTTTGAGAGCTGCTAAGTTCCCCTGCAGCAGTGACTTTTATGAAGGGGCTGATAAAAAGGTTTCTATTCCTTGGGAGCCCTCTCCCCATCCTTGGCGGTGCTCTCACTTCTAAGGCAGAGCCATGAGAGCAGCCTTTTACCCCGAGCCCACACGGCCTCGACAGAGGCTGGGAGAAGGCTGCATGTAGTGCTGCTCCCTGCCCTTTGCCATTTACTGACATTGAGCCTTCGGCCATTCTGCAGGGAGCTGCCAACGCAGACGGCGAGCAGGCTGAGAGCCTCCTTTGTGCCCAAGGACCCAACTTGTAGAGTGCACGAATGTGGAAGGGAACCCATCCAAGACTCTGAATGAGGGGGTCTTAAGTATGCACCACTATGGACACAAAATGCCCCATTGTGCTAAGTCTGCGAGAGGTATCCTGTGTTAAATGTGAAGAAACACTTGAAGCCACAGAGCTATTTCTCTTTCAAACATACTGACACCACGAATGTGAAGGGAAGAAAGCACACACAGCCAATGAGCCCACAGCAAACCCAAGTGCTCTGACAGGTCAGCCAAAGCCTAGAAGAAACTGTCACGGGAGCCCTGGACCCACAAGCGAAGCCCAGCGCGGCAGCTGTGAGCGCACCAACCACTCAGCGCAGCCTCCAGGGCCCTGGACAAAGCGCGACAGGGTCAAGAGCAGGTGCTGCTCCCACACAGGCCCCAGGGGCAGGCCCGGCGCCTCTAACAGTGTGCAACCCTGGTCCTAGGGGCCTGTTACCCTCTTCTGGCCTCCCCGGGCATCAGGCGTGTTCACAGTGCACATACTACAGACATGCAAGCAGAACACTCACACACAAACTAAAAATAAGCAAATAATTTAAAATATCCCCTTGTGTTTCATCTAAGGAAAAAGTTAAGGTTTTACAAACTTGTCAAAAAATTCTGAACAGAAAAGAATTTTGAGGTTTGTCTAGTTGGTCCTCAGATGAAATTCTAACTCCTAAATTTACACTGGGAGGAACAAAGATTCCAAGTCTGGTGAGTGGGGATGGGGGATGTCTGCTTCCCACTTACCTCAGGATCTCACTATAAGGAAAAATGTAAAGATATAAAAATATATTAACAGACGTCTATTTTTTCAGACCTATTTCAAATTTGGATTAAGTGCTCCTAAAACCTCTAATGACACAACATTTTGTCCCAGGTCCACCTACTCCCACGATGGCTGCTGAGATGAAGCATCGACTGAGGAGACGGGCGCAGCCATGTTCTCACAGAAGGGCCTGTGTTTACTGCCTACACAGAGTGGACATCACAGGCAGTAAAGGCTGGAGTGCAGCAGAAAGCGGCCAGCAGGGGTCTAAGAACACCTGCCTTGCTGCGTGGCATGAACACGGTGACATCACCACCAGCCTCGTTGAGAGCGCACACCTGAGGTCACTGATGCTGGGTGCGAGTTCCAGGTCCCATCTCAGAAAGAAAAAGCAGTATTTCAGTAACTATCACAGAGAAAGGAGGACACACCTACCGGGAGGCGTGCAGGCATCCGCAGGAGACTGGACGAATGTGGACCGCCTCTTGGTGGGCATGGGCAAAGCCATTTTCTGTTCTTTGTGCTTTGCCAGAGCAGCCTGGACTGCTTCCGTGTGGATGTCTGAAAGTTAAACACATGGAAATTTGCATTCGGCTGACTGCAACCTCTGAGAAATGAACCCTCGGTACGCAGGTTGTTAAAAATGCCAAGGGGAGGCTTGGTGGTTTTATTATCTTTTGATGCAGATCAATTAAAATAAAAACCAAAGATAGAAACAGAAGAAGTCCAGGGTAATTTCACGGAGAACCTGCAGACTGATTACACGACTTCCTGACACAGAAAGAAGGGCCGGGTGGGGTGGGTGGTCTAGCAAGCATCTGTGCCAAGGGCGCTCTGCATCTAGGTGAGCTGGTGCTAATTCTAAGGAATAATTAGACGTGTCCTAAAGTACAATCTTGAACTGCAGCACTTCCAAGAACAGCAGCCGAGAGCTGCTGTGACCAGCCGGTTCTCTGGCACAGAACAGAAGGGCGTGAGACTGGTTTAGGAAGCCACAGGGCATGTGTTGCATGTCTGCCAGGCTGCACACAACTCCGGCCTCTACCGGGACACGTCACAGGAACCCCAAAATTAACAGACTCCAAACAGAGCCCTGGCTGTCCACTCCCTCTACAGGCGCCTGCTCTCACTCTGCACACAATGCACGCTGCGCCGCCGCTGCCTGTAACAGACGCCTTCCAAGACAGTCAACCTGCACCTCTGGCCTCCGCACCCATGCACATACAAGTCCACACCACCCACACCTACACAAACACGCGAGGACATGCACCTCACACACAAAGACTAACAGCAGAAAGGACACTCTTACAGAGCCTGGCAAGGTGGATCAAACCCCAGGCGCCTCCCAGCTGCTGCCTCCTCCCTAGCTGAGGGCTCCTCCTGGCCTAGGAATGGCTTCACACCCTCCCAGACCTCTCCGTGTGACCTCGGAAGCTGTCCAACCAGATCCTTCTTTGGGGAACATTAACTCTTAATCAGACACTGTAGGTCCTAGGGCAGGTTTGAGTTACTGGCAATGACCCAGAAAAGAGAGATTCTAACTTCCAGCGAGATCCCTAGAGTTTTCTCCTCTTCTAGAGGTTTCTCAGCCACTTCCCTCTGAGGCCTACACCAGCTAGGTAGCCCGAGTCAGCAGCTGTTTGTGCAACCAAAAGAGCCCTGACTAACACAAAGAAAAACTCTTTTAACATAACATTTTTGTTGATTTTCTGGGAATTTCAGAATTTTACATAATGTATCCAGACCATCCAGGTCCATTACTCCCCCACACTTGTGCCTCCCCGCAAAAAAAGATTTTAAAAAGGTCCAATTCGTGTTGCCCATACAGTCACTCTAGCATGGTCAACTGCCTACGGCCAGCCCCTAGACGGGTCCTCCCCACCCAGTCCTGCCAGAAGCCATGATTGTGCAGAGCTACACTTCACAGTTCTTAGGAGTTCTCCTCAATGGCTTCCTGTCTAGATTGTTGCCTTTTGGGGGTGAGCAGGTTGTCATAGAAGCCTTTTCTGTCTCTCAACCGCGAGTGTGCTGCCATCTACACCACTGCTGAAGCAGCTTCCTTGTCCTTACAGTTGGCAGGAGCACAGATCATGGATTTACACGGGGTATCTGGTTAGCACAGATGGACAATGAGCAGCCACTTGGCCTCAAGCATCGTACACACCACGGACCACAGCATGGTCTCCTGACAGTCACCAACACGGTCCACAGTGGCAGAGCAGCCCATGAACATCAACATGGCTTCAGGCAGCAGCACACACCAGACAACTGCATGGCCTTCGGAGGTGACACAGGCCATGCACATCCACACGGCTTCAGGAGGCAGCAGGGGCCACGCACATCAACATGGCCTCCAACAGTGGCTCAGGCCTCAGACACACACAGGCTCAGCTTCTCCCACTCCCCACTCCGACCCTCCATCATAAATCCATTTTTGTTGCACTGGAAACTGCGGCCGCTGAACTCAGCCACTCCTGCTGCAGCACAAATCGCCAACAGAGAGGCGGGCTGCAGTGCCGGCCATACACCTCAAGCCAAGAGAACAGATCTGGACAGATATGAGAGGCCCTCTCCAGTAACACGGGGAGGGACTAAGCCAAAAGCATCCAAACTGATCGTGAGAACTTGATACAAAATTGCGGTAAGACATTAGGCCATTTACAGAGCTCAGACTTTCAAGCCCAATATGCTGTCCCGCTTACAATGACACCACATAGGGACTTTACCAGTTGGTTTTTGTGTTTGACAGCAATAAGAAAAATGGGCTGTGGGGATAACTCAGGGGCCAAGCACTTCTCTGGTATGTGTGAGGCCCTAGTCCAATCCTACTTCAATCCCTAGAATCACCCAGAAAAAAAAAAAAAAAAAGTACTACTATATTACAAAAACAATTTAAACAAATACAACACTAAGAACTCGGGAAGATAGAGCAGCTCGCTGCCGGGCCCAGCTCCCTCAGGTCTCCACACCTGTGAGCACAGCTAACATCTGCCTCCTGCACGCTGGGGTAGAGCTGTGCACTCGCTGCCGGGCCCAGTTCGGGCTGTTGCTTTTAAGGCCACAGTACCAACTTACCTACTTTGGGTTCTGAAATGAAGCAATTTTATGTGACATTTATATTTATCATACTATTTTAATATTCCCTAACTCTACTCAAATCAAGACTGCCATATCTTATGGAAATTCTGACACTACCATATAAAACAGACATATTACAATGTTTTTAAAAAGTGTCCTTATATTAAATGAAACATGCCTCTTCACTGTCTTGGAAAATACATAACCAATTATATTAAGATAAAATACTTTCTCAGTGACAGGACACGGAAAGCGAGTGTTTTCATTTGGTTCTCTATCTCCAAAAGTATTTTCACATGTGATGCAAAAGTGAGAGCAAAGCTTCCAAAGCCAGGCATCTCCCCACTGACCCTCAAGGGAGGCTTGAAGCAGCTGCGTCGCTAAGAACCGCAGGGCAGGATCACAGCATCAGGCGCGAACCCTGCGCCATCCAACAGTCCCTGCGTTAGAACCCTGGCCAGGCACTGCTGTCGGAAGAGATTCCCCTCACTCCAGTCAAGACTCCTCCCAGGAGGAGCCCAGAACCGACTAACAGAACGTGATGGGTTCACCCTCATCTCTAATAAGGAAATCACTTCCAAAGTTAAGTCCCTAGACAAAGCTGACTTTGGATTTTCTGCCAAAAGCAAGGAAGTGGAGTATCGTTTTCCAGCACCAACGTCTGAGGATAACAGGGTGATGCTACTATGCCCTGAAAGCCCATACTTGTTTTTTTGTTTTGTTTGGGGTGGTTAATTTCTCTGAAGATCACAGCAAAGGCAACGTTAGAGTGGCTTCCTACTAGATGACATCCACTGTAAGTGCTACCTGTGTTTTCTGTCCTCAGAAACACAGCACATGTGCGCAGAAAGGCGTATCACCCCTTGATGGTCCAGCCAGAGAGGCTCGACTGGGCAGTGTGGCCGAGGCCCTCCAGCTGAGCACTAAGAACAGGTCTGGGGTTCTACCCTGAAGAGCAGGGTCGGAGAGACGGCTCACCAACCTGCTGCTCCTGCAGGGGCCCAGACTGAATTCCCAGCACCCGCATCAATCCGCAATGGTCTGGAACGCTAGTTCCAGGCGGTCCAACACCCTTTTCTGGCCTCCATGGACACTAGGCACACACAGGATGCACAGACATACATGCAGGCAAACACACACACACAAAATGAACTCTGAAAGCGTGAGCACTTACAATATGCCTGAAACATTAGCACAAAGGCCTAGAGCTGACGGGGCCTGACATGCCACAGGCGCTGCAAGCCTGTGCCGAGTGAGAACTGTTCCCGCCACACTCGGCGGCATTAGCTGCCCAGCCTTTCTGTGTAGCCACACTGCGGTCTCAGCTGCAGGTGAACGGAGCAGCCTTTCTGCTCTTGCTGGTTTGCATGTGGCATGCAGTACAGCTCTTCCCGTGACTAGAGACACAGAGAAGCTCCCCGTCCTCCCCTCTGCTGCTGCTGCTTTAAGGAATGCCAGCATTCTGCAGGACATTCGCTAATGTGCTGAGAGTTTTCCCGGCTACACAGCGAACTATTCCCGAAATACTGAAAACAGCAGTGTTTGTCTAGACTCTATGCTTACTTGTCTTTTTGCGTTCCCCTCTGACAATGTTGCAACATTCAGTTTCTCATACTTTGGGAGACTTCTTTTTAATGTTAGGGAGGTGCTTTTTCCCCCCCTTCAGTTTTTGAGATGGGGTTTCTTGTGTAGCCTTGGTTGATGAGTCCAGAGTTCCGCCTGCCTCTGCCTCCCCATGTGCTGGGATTATAGGCGTGCGCACATCTTAGGGAGGTGCTTTAAAAATTACTATTATTTATTTTATGTGCATGAATGTTTCGTCACATTTGTGAGTGTGTGTACCACTGGAGGCCAAATGAAGACACTGGAGTTACAGATGGTTGTGAGCTGCCATATGGGCGCTGGGAATTGAAATTGGGTCCTCCGAAAGAACAAGTACTCTTTTTTCCCCCCTTAAATTTGTCTGCACGTACGCCTCCACTCCAGAAGAGCGCACTAGATCTCATTCTGGATGGTTGTGAGCCACCATGTGGTTGCTGGGAATTGAACTCAGGACCTCTGGAAGAACAGTCAGTGCTCTTAAACCTCTGAGCCATCTCTCCAGCCCTGAACAAGTACTCTTAACCACTGAGCCGTCTCTCCAGCCCTTCAGAGATTTTAAAAATATATTTCTTATTTGCATTTTGTGTTACATGTTATACATACCTGTGCGCTGCCTGTGGAGGCCAGAGAATGGGGTTAGAGCCTCAGGAGCTGCAGCTATAGGCTGCTGTGGGCCACTGAGTGCTGACAACTGAACTAGGCCCTCTGCAAGAGCAGCAAGCACTCTTAGCCACTGAGCCACACGGATTATTTTTGTGAAGTACCTTTTCTTTCCCACTTATCTCTCCTCATGGGCCTGTTTCTTACTAGTTTCCTCTCTCTCACAAAGTCCCAGTGAGATAATATCAGCCTGACCATCAGTCCTTATCACTCACTGCCTTGCATTTCCAAACACCCAGTTCACAGACCAGGCTTTCTAATAGTTGGGGAATTCAGAGAGAGTGTTTCATTACGGCTGGGCCTAGAGATCACAAACGGGTGTCTGCCGGAGAAAGCCAAATTGTGCATCCCCCAAGGCTCACACAGCCCTTTACATACGAAGTCATTTTAGACACAGGCTGTAGAGAATCACCTTCTGGGTTCCTTAAATTAGTCCTTTTCCTTAACAACCATGTCAAGAAAGAGAGAAAACCCAGGGGAGAAAAGGAAGCCTCTAGGAGGCTGGGAGCGAGGACACAAATGCCCAAACCCGCCTGCACTCTGCTGAACCTGAGCGCGCCTCACAGGGGACAGCGGCCCCTCCACACCAGGGCTGACTGCTGGCGACAAACAGAACTCCGGGTCTGCTCGGTGCCTCCAACATTACCGCTCCCGTCCACCCTTAGCTGCAGGTTTTTAGCTGGGAGTGGGGGAGCGTGCTGTACCCTACCATCTGGGAAGCTCACACCTCTAAGGGCAGCCTGAGCCACAGTCCCCGTACAAAACAAGCAATCCCACTGTGCTTCCGGGGAGACAGCAGCTACAGTATGCACTGGACAGAGCAAAACCTGAGCAGACTGCCACGCTGCTCAACTGGCAGAACACTTGACAACACTCCAGGTCTGGCTCCGGCAGCCTCCCCTCACCTTGTCTTCAGCCCTGGAAAGTGCCTGCGCCCTTAAGTTCCAGCTAGACAGAACCTGCCATCTGGTACCATTTTCCTAACCAACCCTGGCCCCTGTGCCATGCCTACACTCCCCGACCCCTCAGCACACGGCACTGTGGAGGGAAATGCTGCCACAGTGTCTGTCTGCAGTGCTGCCCCAGCCTCCCACTCCGGCCTCCCTGTGAACCTGCCTCCCGTGACGTCCACTCCCAGAAAGGACCGGCCAGCTCTGTGTCCTTTTCACTTAAACTCCGTTTCTGAGAAGACAGTTTTCTAGGTAAGGTCATGGTAAGTGTAGCTAGTAAAAGGAGACAAAAATCTAGGGAAAGCAAAATAACATTGCAGTTGAGTCTCCACAGGATGCGCCGCATGGTGGGCAGCGAATGGCACCAGAAGGTCTGCTCTGGTTGGCTCCTCTGCCCACCAGCTCTCCACCAAGCACAGCTCTGTTCCTTTTCCCTCGACAGCAGAACCTTCTGCGCTAGAAGACATCACACGGAGGAGCTCTCTAACAGCAAGTTCCACAGTGAGATCTGCTCAGGGTCCATCTGCCATGGGACTACTCAGCAGCAACACAAGCACAGGAGGACACGCCTCCTCCTCCTGAGTGACCTAACTCCCACCTTCTTTTACTTCTTTATCCACAATGCCATGTGTCTGACTCCTTCTCCAAAACTGAAATTCCTTGAGGGCAGAAATGTCTCATTTGCTACTGTTTGGTCAGAAAACTTGAGTATCTACAGCTGACACTCAGGAGGCACCAGATCCACTGCCGAGTGAGTAAATAAACACACCTCCTCGCTCAAGGGAAAGCAGCACATCAAACAGGAGGATGCTCAGGACACACAGCTCACACTGCCCAGGACACATAGCTAGCACTGCTCAGGACACACAGCTCGCACTGCTCAGGACACACAGCTCACAGTCCACACTGCCCAGG
>NW_026596085.1:1201157-1216239 GCF_907164565.1 Psammomys obesus
CTCACAGCTCACAGTCCACACTGCCCAGGGCTCACAGCTCACAGTCCGCACTGCCCAGGGCTCACAGCTCACAGTCCGCACTGCCCAGGGCTCACAGCCCGCACTGCCCAGGGCTCACAGTCCGCACTGCCCAGGGCTCACAGCCCGCACTGCCCAGGACACACAGTCCACACTGCCCAGGGCTCACAGCCCGCACTGCCCAGGGCACACAGTTCGCACTACAGGCAGAAAAACTTTGCAGTTCCTTCTCACCTGATCGGTACCGCTCATCTCTGGCCCCTCCGGATCGCGCTCGGTGATACTTGGAAGGAGCAGAAGTCTGAGCGGCAGTGGGAGCGGGAGTTTGGTTTCTGTCTTTCTGTCCTGTTGAGTCGGTTTCTAAAAAAGGAAGTTTGGAAGCTGGTTAGGTTATCAGTGGCAACAATGGGCAGGGGGTATATTCTGCACTCTGCACATTCTCGAAACAGCTGGAATTAGTTCTCACCCCCATCTGTGGTAAAGGTTAGAGGCTGACGTAGGCACATAGATTGGATGTAAAGGCCAAAGGCCAGAAAAATCTCCCTACAGCAGTAACTGTCAATGGTCTGATAGGAAAGAAACAGCGAGACAATAATTGTTGTGTAAAAAATCGCCCTTAAAGCTGGCTCACAAAACAGTTCATAAGATTTTGGACAAGGCTGTAGCTTTTGCTGTTTGGTTTGTTGTGGTGCTAAGGGTCACACTCGGGCCTCACACGAGCCCACGTCTAGGCTATTCTTTAGTATCTAATTGAACAAGAAAGGCTAGGCTTTAGGACACATCTAGAAATGCTCTTTAATGGTTCCTGTTGCTGACATTTCCACTGCGAGTTCATTAACTGAGCAGAGGGTGATACAGATGTGGACTTTAAGCCTGTGTGTTATAACAAGATAACTGTCAGTGAGTTCAGGCGAACTGCAGCCCAACCCAGGGTCACTCTGGCTCCAGCTGTCCCTGTCTGCATAGAAACTCCCCTTTAACATCGCCAGCAGACTCAGGCCTTTAAGTCAACCTAATTCTCAATAATCCACTTTAAGTAAGAGTTAAATAGAACTCTCACCTTCCCCCCAAAACAAGGTTTCTCTATGCAGTCCTGGCTGTCCTGGAATTCACTCTGTAGACCAGGCTGGCCTTGAACTCAGAGATCTGCCTGCCTCTGCCTCCTGAGTGCTGGAATCACAGGCGTGCACCACCATCGCCTGGCTATCTAGAATTCTTAATATACTCTCCATATCCTTATCTTTTTCGTTGTTCCTTTCATTAGTCTTGGACAGGGTCAACAGACTGTAGTTCCTAGTCCCACTATGCCCATCACCTGGGTCTCTGGTCTGTTTTGAGACAGAGACTGTGTAGCCCAGACTCTCTAGAGCCTGGGATTCTCTTGTCCCAGCCTCTTCAGTGCTGAGCGCAGAAATGTGTACCAGCAAACCAAGCTACACTGTTTTTTCTTTTCTTTTGCTTTTTTGAGACAGGGTGTCATATTATCCAGACCAACTGTGAACCTGCAATGCAGGTGAAGCTGGCCTTGAACTCCTAATCCTTTTAAGTGCTAGGATTATAAGTGTGTTCCACCATGCTGGGCTCAGTCTGTTTTCACAAACGAATTACTGGAACAACGCCAGGAGCAACGGTCACTTACAGTGTCTATGGCCGCTTTCATGCTGTCCAGGCAGAACTGAGCAGCTCTGACAGAGACGACAGGTTACTGAAGCCGAAAAGACCATCTGGCCCTTTACAGAAAACCTTTACCAGCCCCTGACTACAATAGTAAAATGTTTGGTTTTGCCTGGAAGTACACACAAATTTCATTGTATTTCTCATTCTGCATATTAACCTGCAAGGCTGGTCCTACTGCTGCCCCTTTAATAGAAGGGGACATGGCCAGCTGGCTGGAAGCTGCGGAGCCGGGAGCAGACCCTAGCCGGCCTGCCTGCCTCTGCTGGTTGCAAACAAAAGGCTATAAAAGGACAACAGGAAATCCCCCAAGACCTTTAAAAAGGAAAGTGATTGAGGTTGGAGACCTGGGTTAGGAACATGGATCCCTTTGGGATTCAGAGTCAGCAGTGAGGTGAAGAGGGAACCATGCAAACAAGCCCACAAACCCTACACCACTGTCTGTCACGGAAAAGCCTCGGCAGAGAGCCACTTGCTGGAGAAAGTACTTGAAATACAGTCCAACCAACTTTCAATAGGGAACAAAAAATAGAAAGCAGCTATTTTTATTTCTATGGTCAGCTGACAGGCACAGGAAGGAAATGGCATTAGCACGCATGGGCGGCTTTGTGAATCTGCACAGGCAGTGGCTGGAGGCAGCACACCGACCCTGAAAACCTGCTCCGGCGGGCGTGGAGGAGACTGTTCAGGGCTTTTTGAGGGCCACATAAAACTACAACTGCATTACCAGCACTGGTCATTTCTCTAGTCCAACAATGAACTGGACATGCACGGCATTTCCAAACTGTGCAGTCAACGATTCAAATCTTAAAAAGAACGAACTGAAGTTCTTACTTAAAAGAGAGACAGAGATCTAAACATTTTTTCTATCTTTCTCAGACACGTTTCTGCTTTATGTTTTTCAGTGTAACTAAGTAAAATAGAGAAAACTGCCATGAGGAAATGACAGGGGTAAATCTGTCAACGACCTGGCCAGAGCACACATCTCCGCTCAGGACTAGCTACAGGTTTGCCACAGGTCAGGGAACTAGAACACAGAGAAGGCCTTCTGATGAAAATGGGTCAGCTGACACACAGCCAGGGGCACAACTGAATGGGCACAGAAAACAAAGGCCACTCAGCTCTCTACCAAGTAACCAAGTAATGGGCATTTGTGTCTGTCCCTTCAGGAAGCCACGTTTCTAAGCCAATCATTTTCTCCAGGTCTGAAACCATGACAATCATTTTGTGATTTGTCAGAAACAATCCCCAAAGCTCCACCTATTCGTCCGGCACGTAACGCCACAGGAACGTGGGTTCGCGGCAGGACACACGGCTCACCTTATCACATCTGCTCCAACCTGACAAGATGCGACCTTAAGGCACTGTAGAAGCAGCCACACAAGCCAGCCCCCCACACACACACCATCACTGCAGCGTTCAGCAGGCTGAGGCAGGGGGACTGCTGTGAGTCTGACAGCATCCTGGGCTACACAGTGAGACCCTGTCTCAAAGACAACAAAGGCAGCAAGATGGCTCGGTGGCCAAAGGTGCTTGGCACCAAGCTTCAGAATCGGGGTTCAACTCCCAAGACCCACATAGCAGACAGATGGAACAGACACCTTCGAGTTGTCCTCTGACTCCGTGTGCACCATGGCATGGTGCTCAGGGGCGTGTGCCTGCACACGCTCAATCATATGCACAAACGTGCAATAAACAAGCACCTATGTGCAGCTCAACACCTACAGGAGCTCACCTATGTGCTCTTGCTGAACATAAAACCAGGTGTTCGTTATAGAACACCGAGGGAGTCTCTGAGGTAAGGAAGAAAACGAAAGTGACCGCCTGTCTCAAGCTCGAAGCCGTGGCCATGACCTACAGACTACGCCAGTGCTCAGGTTCACACCCGCAGATACAAGGTGACGGGGCAGAGCCCTCCAGCACTGTAAGCCAGGGGATGTCTCTCTTCCCTGTAGAAACGAGATTAGCGTGCACTCAGGTTTGACTTGGGAAGAAGAGTGTCCTCCACAGATTACGGGAATGCTGGACTTCCGGCGCCCTGCTTTCCAGCATGCCAGTTTACAGAGGGCCCTGGAAACAACACCCCCGGCTCATGGAGAGGACAGAGGTCTGAGGGCACAGGGCTTATCTAACAGGCTGCCTAACGCCAGGGGCAGGGCGGATGTTGCCCAAAGGTACAACACTGTCACCCAGCCACATCTCAGGAATTGCTCGGGGAGCTTCAACACACGGTCCTGAGTTGGGGATAAAGTGTGAAATCGTACTGTCGTGGCAAGGAAAAGCAAACGCAAAGGTGGACTTCATTATATGTAGCACACAATCATCAGCATTAAAATGAAAAGTCAGACTCTTGGTCTGAACAAAATCATTCTATACAGAATGAGGCCTACTGGGGACGTTCAAGTCTGCTGTGCGCTGGAGGGAGCAGCGGAGAGCCACCAGACTGTTTGCCCTGCACTGCTTAGCTCAGAGACAAAGTACCTGGAAAGGCACTAGCCTACACCAGTGCCAGCCTGCAGCTCACACACAGCTCCGCAGCCCCAGCGGGAGTTGACAGTGAACACCACCGCAGCGCTTCAGCTCTGAGTCAGCCGCGCGGAGAGGCCGCCAGGGGTCAGCAGTGCGTTTAAATGGAGATGGTGGCTCTACGACTGGGTTTCCTTGGCTTTTCAAACCAGGCTTTAAATCCTTCAGAGAGTTCCTTTTCATCCACCAACAGGCATGTAATTCATTACTCTTTTTAAAGGGGAGTGTCTTTATGTGTCTGCTATGGGAACACAGTGATGAGGATAGCCCAGAAAAGAATAGATATTTACTAGGACAACAGGACAACTTTCCCGGCCCGGAAAACAGGAGAAAGCCAGTTCAGTTCTTACCCTCTGGCTCTGCCTATGGCTTCAGAGACACCCACACAGGTAGGAGTAAGAGAGTGAAGCAAGAGAGCTCTGAGAGGACGCGGGGACAGAGCACTGCAGCTGTGAGGTGATCAGAGCAGCTGCGTCCTCCAGCTTGAGCTGCGGCGTCTGAACCGAGAGCGTCATCTAAAGGTCCCCAGTGCTTCATGTCCTTGACCTTGCATGCTTTCATTGATGTCTTACATGTACACAGCGCATGCTGGTCATTGTTCCCTAACCTCACTTACCCCCATCCTACCCCAAATTTTCACACTGTGGCATGCGCCGAGACCCACGCTGAGCCCACGTAGTGGGAAATTAACTTGTGTGAGTTTTGGAAAAGGCACATGACAGGAGCACACTGGTGTAGGACCTAGGTGTGCGCTGAGAAGAAGCCACCTTCCCCAAAGGCTGGTGTTTCTGGCAGCCCAGGGAGGGACAGAAACCCCGGTAAGGACGAGGACAGCTGGCGGTGTGAGCACAGTGCACAGAAGGACACTGGAAAAGGGAAGCAGGCTCAGGCCAGCTGTGTCGTCCAATGGACAGCCCGCAAACTGTTCACACAGGAAATGACAGGGCGACACGCCAATTACACTGCAGCTCTCAAATCTCTTCTCCTTCCCTTTCCCTCTGTAATGAGACAAGATCAAGGCCATGCAGAACGGGCTAGCTTTGATCACTATTGTAGCCTTCAAACTCAGGATCCCCCTGCCTCAGCCTTCCAAGTGCAGGCATGCCTGCTTCCTAAGACACCTCCTTTCACCGTTATAGTAAAATAAAGACCGGCGCGTACTGTTAACAAAGCAGGAGAGCCATCACCGATCTGCCTCCAGGAGAGTGTGCGACTGTCACCGGAGGCCTTACGAGGATTGCTGCTCTCTTTCTCACCCTGTTCAAGGATGGATGTAGGTGCCGAGTCCTCCTGGGCCTCTGCTGAGGAGCCAAGGGCCCAGGCCCTGCTGACAGCCTCATGTCTTGGAAAAGAGGCCCGTGAGTGGCAGGTTCCCAGCCTGGGAAGTGGGTGGATTCTGGGAAGGAAGGGTCAGCAACCCTGTTCTACCCAGAGTCAAGTGTCTGACCTCAGGACACCAGGAGACTAACAGGAACCTCGCCCTGGAAGCCCAAGAGGAGTGTCTGTGTGTTGAGAAGAATGGGTTCCACTTTCAGGATGCCTCAGAGGGGAGAAGAGAAGAGGCCAAGCAGCAGTCAGCATTCTGGGCCACACAGTGAGACAGGCTTCCAGCAGCACCCACGGCGCTTCACTTCTGGGTGTGACACTGGAACACTTCTCCTGTGGGCTCCTGGACAATTCGGGGGAAAAGAAGCCCGAGAGGAAGGACTGGACTTCCTTCTGAGAAGATACATGGGCAGATACAATGACAGTGCCAGTCACGGCAACTCCCATCCGACCCCCACCCACATGGAGCGCATGATGGGGGACCTGCTGTCTGGCCATTACAGAGGGAGCCTCACCTGCAAGGGAGCTTCTAAAGCAAAATGAGACCAGCAGAATGACTGCAGAGCAGGCAGCTCCCACCTCAGAGGCACACACAGGCCTACTTAATGCACTCCAGAACATCGGTCCTGATGTCAGTGACTGGAGCTGGCCAGCCCCACTGAGTTTCTCCAGCACTCCGTCTGGAACTCTAGATGGCGCGACTTTGGTACTGGGTCTTTTTAACAGCCTTCCTGTACTCTTCTGGTGCAGAGCCTGAGGTCAGAGTTGCTCTTGCTCCTCCTGACTGGCTTTGGTCTTTTACAGCAAGGTTCCTGACAATTTGCTTAGAATAAGTAACTGAGACGTCACTGGTCTCCTCAGAGCGACCACTGATGGTGGGTGGCTGGGAGAAAATGAAGATCAATCTAAAGCAGCAAATCGTGCCTGCCACTACACAGACATGTGCCCAAGGCACCGACGGTGACTCCCCTCCGCGCTGCCACAGGCAGCTGTTAGGGAAAGGGCACTCCAGGCTCTTGTTGATGGTCTGGGGCAGAGGGGCTAAAGCACCAAGCTTTTATTTGTTTCTACTGACACCATCATAATCGCACAGCCCAGGCAGAGCCCGACGGAGGAGGCCTGCACTGAAGGCACTGGGGTAGCTGCCTGCGCACAAGGCGCCGGGAGCAATCACCCCAGCAGAACAACAGGCACCCGCCCTCGTCTGACAAGAAGCCTTTGCTCACTCCAACTTCTGACTGAAGTATTCTAGAAGGCCACCACAGAGCCATGTCCACAAACAGATAAAAGGCAGGGGCTGGGCGCAGCTGTGAGCCTCTACAGGCTGAGGGGTGTGTATGAGGTGAGCTCAGCCTGGTCCACACGGTGGCTCCAGGCCAGCTGGCGCTATCTAGCAAGAAAGGAAAGGAAGGAAGGTGAGCTCCCATCCTGACCCGGCACAGACACAATGAAATGGAGTAGACAGAAGAAATCACAGAATAGAAGAAAAACAAATACACAACAGTCTGAAACAGCACCAACACAGTAAGACAGACAGAGCCTCTTCACCAACACCACCAGAAGCGGCTGTGCGACATATCAAAGCCAGGTCTGGGGCCAGCGGAAGCCGCAGCGTGCCAGAGCACTTCCAATGACCAACTTCGCATCGCCAAGAACTGATCCCCTGCCTCACACAGACGAAGCACCCAACCCTTAGCTACACCCAAGCCCCCGTTTATTTGGAAGCACAGCTGCCTTAGTTGCCCACGCTGGCCCTGAACTCGCTCCGTATCTCAGGGACCTGGAGGCTGGAGAGGTGGCTCAGTGGTTAAGAACACACTGGCTGCACACTTGACCTCTGAGCCACGTTCTGTTCCCAACACCCATGTCCAGTCATTTCATTACTGCCTATGACTCCAGTTCTAGAGATGCGACACGGACACTCTCTTCTCTCCTTTCTAGACACACACATGTGAGCTCGCACACCCAGCACTAGTCCCATACATGCAGGAGAACGCATAAATAATAAAAATTAAATACTTGAAAAAAAGAAAATGTTGGGATGTAGAGCTCAGACTCAACATGGCGGAATGAATGCCCTCGTTTACGCCCACTCCTTCTCCGAAATGCCTTTTACCAGACAAGGGAACAATTTAGCTTAGGGGACAGAAAGGATGCAGAAGGAGAGCAGACAAGAGCTGACTCTATAAAAATACAAACAGGACTGATGCATTAACCTCTACAAAAGCCAAATGTTGACTAAGAAAGGGCAAGCAGTCAGGGTAAGCCACACGGCTTAGCTGTGCTGCCACACAATTATAAACAACGCACGCGCACACGTGCACACACTTGCACCCTTCCAGGTACTAAGCAGCAGACGGTAGGTGTTGGAAGACATGACTGTGATGGAAAGGGAGAAAGGGGAAAAGGGGAAAGGAAATGGGCGTGGTGTCCATGGTCAGGAGGAGGAAAGGTGATAGGCAATGACCTCTGTCCCTCCACACATCAAGGCTTTGCTCTATCACTGAGCTGTATCTCTAGCTCACTTTAAAAAAACAAAAAACCACTGTATTTCTGGAACAGCATCTTGATAAATTGTCTATTCTGACCTTGAACTTGTAACTCTCCTGCCTCAGCCTCCTGGGTATCTGGGATTCCAGACTCGTGTCATCAGGCTGTTGCTAATGCTTTATAGAAAGAAATTAATAAATAACACCTCAAGTTGGTTAAGCTGAGAAAGCATTTAAAAACCCATTTAGAAAACAGCAGTACCTATCAAGAACAGTAAGAAGACTGGTAGACAACTGTCCCCACGGAGGGAGATGGGGACACTGTGCATCTTTGTCACTGGAAGCCTGACACACTGACTGTTTACAAGAGATGAACCAATGCCATTTAAAAGCAAGAACTGTGGGGAGTACCTCAGTCCCAGAGCATCGTGTGGTGCCACAGCCTGCAACCCAAGCCCAGAGGGCGGGGGAGGTGGGGGTGGCCGGGGACACAGAAAGGTCCTCTGCCAGCAAATGAACAGCAAAGTGCACTGGAGGCTGAGCAGCGCCGGCCTCGGATGAGAACGAACATTCTGCGGCGTCTAGAGCGTCAGAGATCTAAATGAGCAGACGTGCTAAGCAGAGAAAGGGGCCAGGAGATCCAAGAGAAGGTCACTCGAGCGCACAGCGTGTAGAGATGCTTGCTGAAGACGCGCTGGGAATGTGCTTTCTGTTAGCTCTGCTAAGGCCTGTCCACATCTTGACATGAGGTGTGACGCTGCAAACCAGGCTCACGACAGAGACGCGCAGCTTATAAGCGTGCTCCTCAGAGACCCGCAGACCAGCAGTTCACTCAGACAAAAACGGCCAACAAGCTAAGGACAGCTCAAGGAGCCTTCTTAAAGTGCAACAGGGCGGGCGAGACGGTGGGTACATCGCCTGCTGCATAAACCTGGTGGCCTGAGTTTGATCCCCAAGACCCACAAGAGGGCGGAAGGAGAGAACCAACGCCATGAAGCTGTCCTCTGACATCCATGTGCACACCAAGGCGCACACACACATTCGGACACAAGCCATGACAGTAAGTTAAGTCTATGAGACTGCAACTCAGCCAGGCACCCGGGGAGGCAAAGCAGGTGGGTCTCTGTGAGTACAAGACCAGCCTGTGTACAGAGTGAGTCCAGGACAACCAAGGCTACACAGAGAAACCCTGTCTCAAAAAAACCAAGGGGAAAAAACAAAACAAAAAAACCCACAAAATGCCACTCAGACGAGGGGAGCATGTAGAAGGTGCGGCACCCGGTGGACTCTGGTGTAGACAGTTGGGGAGCTCTGGGCAGAAGCAACAGGGCCTCACAACATGCTGGCCATGCCGACAACACATGGAACGCTGGCATTGCTCAGGCACTGCTCACTGTCCTGCCACCAACCCCTGTGTCCTCCAGATAAACACTAGTCTCTCTGCGCCTGGACTACTGGTGTCAGTGTGGAGAAATCTCGGGCCACACAGGTGGACCACAGGGTCAGCAGAGCGAAGTAAAGCTTCCTGCCTTCTTGTCACTCCAAAGGTATTCGCTCTTGGCCACTAGAGGCTGACTGAGCAAGCGGTCAGCGCGAGGTTTGGAAAGCAGGTGCTGGGCTGAGCCAGAAGTAGTGGGAACTTCCCGCCCCTGAGGTCTGCTAAGTGAAGCTGAGGTTTTGCTCTGGGCCCTGAAGGCTTCTGGCCACAGCCAGGAGAGCTATAGTGTTCTGTAAGGGCTGCTGTGAGGCTCTAGGACCTTGAAGAAGACTGTAATCTTCGTAAGGATGTATCTACCTCCTTAGAAGACAGCATGACACTTAGATACCAGACAGAGTTTGGGCTTTATTTAAAGGAACGGCAATCAGCTTGAATGTTGGGGTTTCAAAATTACTTTCCAGGGCAATGCTAGCAAGTCACATTCCTGCCACAGGAATTGGACAAGCTAATTTCTAAGATGCTACTGAACTGAATCAAGCTTCACATTAGCCCAGCTGCCAGCACGGTCTCCATGACTGCCTTTTAAGCATGTTCTTTAGTTTTCTGTTACCTGCTGTATTTCACCATAAAAATTTCATTTTCCCTCTTGGATTGCTGAATTTTCCCTCTAAAGTCCAATTTTAAAGAATATGTAGCATTCAAAAGAAGACATCTAATATAAATACATACAGTATGTATAATTTTATATATACAATTATATGTGTATATGTACATATGTATACATATATGTATGTATGTATGTATGTATACATATATGTGTGTATATATACATATAGGTATGTATTATGTTGTAGATATTTTGGGTTATTTTATGTAAACATGTTTTTGTTATAATCCCAAGTGGGGGGATTTTAGTTTGTCCACACCTGTTAACTGTCTTTGCGGAGCTTTGGCAGCTGGAATTAGTTGAGCTCTGAGGACTTTGAGGGTAGAAATACGATAGCCCAGAGGGAAAATTGCAGCGGCTTGGAGGGGTGGGGACTGCAAGGAGGCTGCTTGCTGCTGGTCTCCTGCTGCTGCGTTTGCTGCTGCTGGTTACCTGGACTTCTGGGTTTCCTGACGATGGGTACTGGTACTGTCCCCAAAAGAACCTACAACCCTACCCAGGAGGAAGACCCTTTCCCTTACCACCTTTCCCTTGCCTGGGGTTGGCGGGGTGGAAGGGAGGCATAAGCTTTAAGGAACCCCCAAAGAAAGTAGCGTTTGAAAACCTAGCACTTACATGTGTGTGTACACACACACACACACGCACACACGTGTATATATACACACACGTGCAGAAATGGAGAGAATTTACTAGTAATATCCTCATTAGAGTACCTATCACTAACAATGTACTGAGGACGGCTGATCTGAGAGGACTAAGTGTGGAAAGGAACAGTGACTATATGATTCACAAGTACAGAAAACAGTTAACAGCACGTGACTGAGTGGTATACTGAATGCATCTAACATGGGAATTTGTGGTAACCAACATTTTTCTAAAGTTAGCCAGGCAGTGGTGGCGGCTTGCCTTTAATCCCAGCACTGGGGAGGTAGAGGCAGGCAGATCTCTAAGTTCAAGGCCAGCCTGGTCTATACAGAGCAATTTCTAGGACAGCCAGGGCTACACAGAGAAACCCTGTCTAGAAAAAAATTTAAAAAAAAAATAAAAAGTATTCTGAAGTTCTTATATGAGAAAAAATAAGATAGTTACAAATAAAATTTTATTTATTTAATAGTACTTAGAACACCCTAAGTTGGGTCTTGCTGAGGCAGGCAAATGTTGTATTCAGGGAGCTACTTCCTAACCCCACACAGTAACAGCTTTTAAAAACATAAAATCACAACCCACCAGAACCACAGGGCAATGGTGATGCCATAGTTACAGGTGTTTCCATAAGACACTGTGAAACGCAGGTGCCTGGATACGCTTCCTACCAACACTGAGAGACCCAGCAAAGCTGAGAGAACCAAGAAGCCCCGAGCATGACGGAACAATGTGAGCCAAGGGGCTGTCACAACACAAGACACTAGCAGACGAGTTACAGAGACCAAGTACACTCTGGGCATGTCCTGACGGATTCCCTTTGTACAGGCAAGTTCTCTGACCAAAGAGAAGCTAAGAAAAAGGCAGACACAGCTTAGGTGTACAACAGGAAATTATATACAAGTTCATGAGCCAACTTAAAGAACACAAAGAGAAAAATAACAAAAGGACCCTGAAAACAATAACTCAGAAGATAAAGCGTTCTTCAAAGAAGCAGACATCCGGCAGGCTGATGGCGGCGAGGCAGCACAGGGCAGAAACCTGAAGAGCGTGGAAAATGTGAAAACTTAGAGCACAAGGAGTTTCCTAGACAAATCAGGCTCAAAAACTGGCTCAAAAAGAAACAGAAAACTGACGACTTAGTACTTCAGAATGGAAACAGAGATCAGAAAACAACTGCAGAGAACCAGATTTCCCTTTCCAGTGGGTCCTGGACCTGAACTCAGGCCTTGGGAGCAAGCACCTCTACCCTGGAGCCATCTTGGTAACTCAAGATGGAGGTTTTAAGAATAATTTGTTGGATGTTGCTGCAGTTGGGACTTCATTCATTTTTCCGTTCTGTGATAAAAATACCCTGACAAAAGCAACTCAGAGGAGAAAGGATTAATGTTAGCCCACAATTCCAGGGTACAGGCCATAACTGTGGGACAACGAGGGCAGGCCCTGGAACAGGCAATTACAGCCACAGTCAAGAGCAGAGGGGCAAGAAACACACATGTACTTCTAATAAACAGCTCGGTTTTTCTGCCCTTCTGTATAGTCCACGACCCACACCTAAATAATGGTGTCAGTCACAGCCGGTTGGTTCCTCCATACCAGTTCACATGAGCAAGAGAAACCCCACACACCTGCCCACGGGCCAGCCTCATGTAGATAACGTCTCTGTCAAATTAACAACCCCACTTCACTGTGTGCATGGTGTATGTTCACGTGTGCTGGGGGGTCTAGGTGTGGGTGTGTGGGTTGGTGATGTGTGGTAGTCATCAATTTGATTTTGACTATGTTTAAATAGAAGTGACTTAAAGTGGATCATGTAAGAGGACAGAGGCAGGCAGTCTATGAGTTCAAGCCGGACCTGGTCTACATAGTGAGTCCAGGCCTGTCTCGAGAAAGAAGAGGAGGAAGAATACATACTGGTCAGGAGCTCGGGATGACCTGGGTTATAGATTCACATTTGTGAGTTGCCATACATGTGGTTCCAATAATCTGGAGGAACAGTCCACTGGTTCTCGAAATCTAGTCCCTAGAGCAACAACTCAAACATCATCTGGCAATCTAACGGAAATGCAAATTCTCAGGTTTCGCCCTAAAACTACTTAATCAGAAATCCAGTGTGGGCCTGCAATCTGTGCACCTACAACCCAGACATGAGAGGGTAAGAGAGCTTGGGGCCTTGCTGGAAGAATCCCAACCTTTGCCAGGCACAGTGGTGCACAGCTTTAATGGCGGTGGTGCATGGCTTTAATCCCAGAACTTGGGAGACAGAGGCAGTCTTTCTCCTGCACAGATAATCTTGTTAAGCAAAATGAAGGAGTGAAAATAGGTGGGTACAGATGCAAGAAACGGAAGTCTTTGGCAGGAAGCTAACAAGGTGTAACAGAATGGCTTCTGGTCCCTTCCTGGAGTCATCTGAAAAGGCTACAGCAAGATGTGCGCGCACTCTTGGTCCCCTGCAAATAAACCCCGCACATGGCCAACCATGCTAAGTAATGGTCTCTGGTTTGGTTCCCATACGGGTCTGCCCAAGGCGTGAGAATGCACTGACAATGCAGGTCCTCACGGTAAATTCATATACTGGGTTTAAGACGATTTGGGGGATCCATCTACCCCCTGAGCCCCGGGACTGCAGAGAACGCTGGAGTCTGCCCTCACACTTGCAGGGCAAGCACTCTGCTGAGCCACACCCCACCCTCCCTCCTCACTGCTGCACTCAGGCTTTCTTTGGAGACCTAGGCCAGGTTTGTATCTAGACACAGGTCAGAACGGCCCTCCCTCCGCCCCTTCCCCGGCACACCCTGCAGAGCAAAAGCTGGCTTCTCATTAGCTGCCCCTGACCACTTTCTCCCTCTCCTCTCTCAACAATTTCTACATCATCTGTTTACTGAGTTATCTTAACACCCGCATCCATAGGAAGGTGCCATGGGGCTTCTGAGCCGGCACACCCCACATCCACAGATTCAACTAAGCTTGAACTGCAAATATCCGGGGGGAAAGGCTGTTCGTTCTGAGCATGCACAGGCTTTTCCTCCTGCTATCGCTCTCTAAGCCACACAGTGCAGCCCTCACGGCAAGGCCAGCATCAGAAACAACCAAGACGACTTCAAATATCCTGCAAGTCATGTGGCGCTTAACACCAGATCCAAACAACCTGCCATTTCCTGTGAGGAACGGGAGCACATGCAGATTTTGCTAACTATGAGGATCCAAAACCACCTCCCTGCAGACACCATGGAGCGTTGCAGGAAATGCTTATTTATTATATTATTCATTCAACAAATATTCACAGACTGGGATCCTGTGCCACACTCAAGTCTGACTGCCATGGCAGACACAGAAACCCCACAGTGTTTATAACTGAATAATAAAAGCAATTAGCTTTATAAAGAACAAACAGATTTCGGTTGCAAGGGGAAATTAAATATGAAAAAAATTTAGTGAGTATGATTGAGGCAGCAGCTAGCTGTCAGAGGAATGCTGGAGCAGGAGTGACTTTAAAACTCCCAGGGCCGCACGGCCTTCGGCCCCAGCAGAGGGGCAGAAGCCAGCTGCAGAGCTGGCCTCCCATTTTCACAGAGGGGCCCACAGTGGCTCACAGGGGTTTGTAACTGACTCTCAGGGAGTATGACACCCTCTCCTGACCTCTGTGGGCACGAGGCTCACATGGTGGTTCACATACACTCACACACAAAAACTCATACACATAAAGCACCTACATAAATAAATTGCTATTAGAAACTATAACTCTGACACTGGGCTAGCACGATGGCTCACCAAGTGAACACACCTGCCACCAAACAGATACCCTGACCTCACTTCCAAGGTCACACGTGGCGGAAGGAGGGCTCCAGCTCCCACAGCTTGCTCTCTGCGGCCATAACCAGATACACAGCTGACACCCTGGAGGCAAGGAGGCGCAGCTGCAGTCAACCAGGAGGAGCACTCTGGCCTTTCACACCTGTATGAAACTTGCTGGCCTTCACAGAAGTGGTAACTGGGGTACAGACTGGCTCTCAGGGGCCCTGCCCCATGTCTCCTGTCCCCCAGCTTTGGTACACCCTGTAATGGTGTCCTCCCTCCCTGCTTTCCCTGTTCCTCTCCATTACTGCCAAATTCTGCATAAGCTCAAGTTATCTACCTATACCTATACCAATATCTATCTATCTATACACACACATCTTTACATATGCCAGCTCTCTGGCGCACACGCGCACACACACACACACACACATACATACATACATATATATATATGTATACACACACACACACACACACACACACACACACACACACACACACACA
>NW_026596085.1:1216249-1234191 GCF_907164565.1 Psammomys obesus
ACACACACACACACACACACACACACACACACACACACACACACACATTTCCACAGCCTGGAATATTCTGTCCCTGAATTGTCTCAGTTTTTTACACACCAGCACCCAAGCTCTATGCAAACAGTGCGGTGGCCTCGGGCGTCTTTAAAGTGCCTAGTGCATAGCTGAGAATCTTTTCCTCTGTTCTTGCCTTCTGCTTCTCTTCCCTGTGAGAAGGTGGGGAGCGGGACGACAAACCATTGACAGAGATCTATTAGGTCAGCATCTCTCAGGTTAAAAACACTGAAACCGTTTCTCGTGCTTACCTCGGGTCTGCGGGCTATAAGGAGACAGAAGTTTGGACCTTTTCTTCTCATAGCCTTTCTGGGTGATGTCCCCTAAAATAGCAAGAAACAGAAACAGCTTAGGAATTACTCTCTTTCTGAGGCTCTTCACTGTAAAGGAAAAGTCATTTCAGAGTGCTACAGAAGTGCCGCATAGAGTGGATATTTTAATGTATGGTTCTTTGACAAGACTCTGTGAAATGTGACTCCCACCGGCAAGGAGACTACTGGTGAAAACTTACAGGCTTGTCCCCACAGCCTTGGCCAGCAATTCACTACAGAGCCTCCTGCATCCCTCAGCACGCCTCACTTCCAGAATCACTTCCAGAATCGACTGACACACAGGCACCTGATAATTGAAAGGGGGTTTCACAAGGCTCTCTGCTAACACTTGGGCAGGAACCTAGAGCTGGCATTCCCACATCCGGTCTTGATTCACTAGCTAGTGTTGCTGGCTCATGGCTGTTCTTTTCCACACGGTGAAATAAAATGCACAGAGGAAGCATGTGCACATACAGACAGCAGAGCATGCTGACAGACAACAGCAGCCAGCACTAAAGGGAGCACTGGGCAGTGAGCAGGCTGAGTGGGAGAGGAACCGTGTGCTTCCAAACGGCGTGCAAGGGAAGGCGAGTGCTTCTCCACTGTGGCAAGAACTACAGCAGTGAAACACACAGCACGAGAGCACTTTCTTAAAAAACAGTTTTCTATCAGAGGAAAGGTCACTTAAAATGAAGTTTGTAAATAACTGTTTAAGGAGCATGTGTGCACGCACGAGGGCGCGCGCGCACGCACACACACACACACACACACACACACACGAGCCAGCAGGCTGTCGATCCCGAAGACACAGAGTTATGGTCATTTAGAGGCTCAAGGGCCCCAGGGTCTAAATCCCAGGCCCCATGTCGCAAGCACCCCAAGTACGGAGCAACCTCTCTGGCCTGTCTTGTTTTTCATTTCTGAGACAGAGGCGTGCTACAGAGCACGGGCTAGCCTCAACTTCACAGTCTTCCTGACTCGGCCTCCTGAGTGCTCCAATGATGATGAGCACTGGCTCAGGCGTCCACATTTTAACATTTCTATTATGTGCCAGTGGCTAAGTGGGAATTTGAAGACTGAAAGCCGAAATCCGGTGACACCTGTCTAGTGTTATTCCAGTTGTAACCCCAGCACTCAGGAGGAGAGGCAGGCAGATCTCTATGAGTTTAAGGCCAGCCTAGTCTACAGAGCGAGTTCTAGGACGGCCAGGGCTACACAGAGAAACCTTGTCTCAAAAAAACAAAAAAAAAAAAAAAAAAAAAAAGAAAAAAAGAGTAAAGAAAGAGAGAAAGGCAGACAGACTGACAGATGCCCAGTGCGCCACAGAGATAAAGGTGGGAAAAGAAGCAAATGAAGGAGGATGAGGTGAGATTCTCTGGCTGGTTCATGGCTCAAGCAACCAGATGAACGGTGGGGCTACCCACTGACAGCGAAACAGGTGCGGCTGTGGGACACGGAGAGGCCACCAACAGGTGACCACACAGACCTGGAGTCACGAGGCTCCAGTCAAACAGTAGAGTAAACACATGGCTCTCCCATTGATTGCTGGAATTCTGACGGGTGCCTGGAGCACACTCCGAGCAGAGGTCGAGGACCCCACTCCCCAAAGAGCCTTCCCTGCGACAAGAAGGCGAAGTGGCGGATCGCCCTGTGCCTCTCTCACCGTCCCCCTGCATCTCCCCTCTCTGGACAGGGGTGGGCAGTCACAGTGGCCATTCCTACTGTCTGAGGCCGGGAAGGCCTGTCTCTGAAGGGCTTTCTTCAGGGCTCACAGTCTCCATCATTCATCAGATGAACCTGGACTTGGCAGCTGGGACATCCATCAACCAACAACCGTCTCTGGTCTTGAAAGGGGCCAATGAAGAGAGTCTAATTCTGCCGCACCAATTAGCTGAGTGAGATTCGTAATTGAGCAAAGACACTAAGGCCCCAGAACAGACAGAGTGGAAGCAGGAGTGGGAGGACCGTGGTGCTCTCTTTTCTGACTGGAATGTCCTCGCAACAGGTACCTGGGAGGCTGCCACTGTTCTCCCTCCTCAGGCACACTGATGTGGCTGCCGTAGACGCCACTGGTATTCTAACCGTCTGTTTACACCTCTGGCTCCCCCACGGACTGTGCACTTGGGGGTAGGGACTGCCTTGTTCAGCTCGGGCCACCCACGGCCTGGTACAATACCCACTGCTGACTGCGGGACTGAATGAACTGGTAAAATGGAAGCAGTGAGGGAACAATAATCAAAGAGACGTGTGCACTCGGCTGGAAAACTGGGATAGAAGAAAAGAAGTCTTTACTTTAGCAGAGGCTGACTGGCCTCAGGAAACGAACCTAGAGAAATTTACTGAAATGTGACAGCAGACCTTCAAGGTGACCAGAAAAGAGGAGCCAGGTTTGGTGGCACACACCTGTAATGCCAGCACTCAGGAAGTAGAGGCAGGGCAATCTGAGGGTTCAAGGCTAGCCTGGTCTCAAACCTAACAACAATGAAAGTGACCAGGAGAGCACAAGACCCTGTGCAGCCTCAGAGCAGGGGACACCACTCGGATGTGCCCTCGGCTTGAGCACACGGCCTGAGCACACCGGGTCAGGCGTGGGGCTCACCCGGGAGGAACAGACCCTGCTGTGCTAGCATACACACCACATAGGCACTCCTCCACTGACCTGCAATCTCAGCCCATGATCACTTCATTTTTTGTTTTTTCCTCAACACAGGGTTTCTCTGTGTAGCCCTGGCTGTCCTGGACTCTGTTTTGTAGACCAGGCTGGCCTGGAACTCATGGATCCACCTGCCTCCACTGGGATTAAAGATGTGCGTCACAGCCCCTGGTTGATCACTTGTTTTTTCTTTTTAAAGATTATTATATTTGTAATCCTTTCTACCCCTTCCCTGTGTATGTGCCTGTGTGTGTGCGTGTGTGTACACGTGCCTACTTGGGGTGGTGCCTACTTCACTTCAGGCAGCTCCAGGCTCGGGCTGGCGGCGCGCACTTCACTCCCTGGGCCATCTTCTCCCCGTACTGAGATGGAGTGTCTTCTGCGGCAGCCACGGTCAGAAGTACACAGCCATGAAACCACCGAGCTGCTGGGAGCAGCAGAGACCCAGGTCACCTGCCCGTGGCCAGCGCCCTCACAATCGGCCTCAGTACAGCAGAGCACACACACTGAAGCTGCTGTTAGGAAGGTCTGACCGTCAGGACAGAAAGAGCAGGAGGCTTTGGAGAGCGCCGTATGCATGAGGGCACGCCTGCTCTCTGGGGATCGGGGCCCAGCCAAAGAGAAGGCTCCGCCACAACAGAACCCCCAGACACGGTCCATTTAGAGCCCATGATCACCTCAGAGATCATGGATTTAATGCCCTCTTCATTAAATGGCTCTCTATAACATAACCATGGGTCCGAATTCTCAAAGCACCAGTCAGTAGTCCATTTGATCTGGCTAATTCCATGTTCAACAAACAGGAACGGCAGCACCTTCATAGAAGTGGGGGGCTGGGGTGCTTGGGAGCTGCTTCGAAGGGCACAAGGCTAGAGTCCATATCAGCTCTCCCACAGACACACAACACTCTGCCACCCTGGTCCCCCTTTCTGTTCTTTGTTCATAATTACTTATTTGTCATTGACTTCCAGATCACACACCACAAAAATAAAATACATTATTTATATATCACAACACAAAACAATTTTATGACTCTCTTCATCAAGATGCAAGACTTCTTAAACGGCATTACCAATTCTCTTACCCTAGGACCCTGGGGGAACAGTTTAATTCCTTTCCATCTTTCAAGTGAGGGTGCCAGCTGTAAGAACTACAACCAGTTGTTTAAAAAATAAAAATTAAAAATTGCTCGAATGGCAACCAGGATGGCAGCAGCACTGCGGGCTCCTCAGTGGGGCGAAGCTCAGCTGCCTGAGGTTCACGCCCACCTGTCGCCAAATCTAAAAGGAAAGTTCCCAAGCGTCCCCATTATCTTCAAGCTGACCCATTACCCACACAGTCAAGCCTTTCCACAGAAATGTTTAGGAAAGAGGCAGATCTTGGTGGCTGGAGAAAGGGAGTGCGACATGAGTGTGACAATTCGCACACAACAACTGGACACAGCTCACAGGGGAAAGACAGAAATTCTGCTGAGGATGTCTGAGGTCAGTCTGCCAGCTACCCTGAAAAAAGGCAGAAAAGCTGGAGGACGCCTAGGAAAAGTTTCACTGAGCTTTAGTGCTTCTTCAAGCGGAGATTCTTTTTACATGTACTTAGTGTGTGGCACGTGCACATGCGAGGGCTTGAGGGGAAGTGTGTATGCCCTAGCATGGACACCAAGTTGGGGGACAGCCCAGGAGTCGGTTCTCTCCCTCTGCCCTGTGGCCCCAGATCAGAGTGAGGCCAGCAAGCATGTGGCCACCTCACGCGGCCCCCACACCTTCAACAGCCTCCTTCCCCAGAAAGCCTCACAAGTACACAGAACAGCAGCTTTCCCCTCGAGCCCACAGTCTCTCCTGCCACTTCTTGGTGTAGATTAGCTATACACACCTAGGAGGATTTCAGTTGACCGAGGACATGGTTTCGGGCCGGCACAGTGGCTCAGCAGGCACTTGACACAGCGGTGGAGCCTGAGCCAGGTCCGGGAAACCCAGGTAAAGGCGGGGGCAGAACTGACTCCATGAAGTCTCTGACTGCCACGCATGTGTCCTCACAGCTTTTTTAACTTTAATAATAACAAACCAGGTGTGATGGCACACACCTTTGATCCCAGCACTCGAGAGGCAGAGGCAGGCAGATCACTGTGAGTTCGAGGCCAGCCTGGTCTACAAAGCAAGTTCAGGACAGCCAGGGCTACACAGAGAAACTCTGTCTCGAAAAACAACAACAACAACAACAAAAAAAAAACACGCATTTATTCTAACATTGTTTTTCTACATGTAGGTGTAGTCAATATTGTGATAAAAGGCAAAGTTTACATAGTTAAAGAAATAAAGCTCTGTTCACCCACTATAATCTGTAGCAAATTCCAAGGTAGCCTGAGCTATCGTGAGACCCTGTCTTAAAACAACAAAAAGTTGGAAGATGAGAATCTTCATTTATCTAATATTCTTCAAATCAGTTCTGAAAGTTTTCAAATAGTAATAATTTTTTATTAAGTCAACTTTGTTCACTTTATAAAACAATTTCTGAAAGGAATTAAGACATTCAACTCCCATACTCAGGAGACGCCCTCTCACCTCCCTTACACAGTGACTACATACTTTTGTGGTTTGAGCTGGCTGCATTCTCCCAAAACTCTCACCATAGGATTGTTCTGGCTGCACAGCTCATCTTTCTAGGTCAAATATATGACTTCCTACAAATGGTATTTTACCAAAGGCATCAAACAAGTTCAAACGAATAAAAGGCAACAAGAGGAGCCACTTCAGGCGCTGAGAAGCTGAGCTCCCCGGTGTGCTTATACCACTGGCGGCTGGCTGGGTTAGCCGCACCCACGCAAAAGATATGCCCTGCTCCTTGTCACTCAGAAAACTTCCTTCAAAGATTTGTCCTCTACACGTGGCTGAATAAAAGGAGCAGGAGGAACCAAGAGATGGTGAGTTCCCCACAGATTTGGGCAGTGGAGAAAGCGCAGGCTTCCCGGAAAAGCAGACCTCAGCTTAGACTCCGATTCTTCCACTCCCTTGTGACTAAGTAAGTCAGTGATCACCAGTGAGCAAGTAAGCAGGGGCAGCTCCTTCCCTGAGAGCGTCTGATGGGATGTCCAGAGAATGGAAGTCCAGGTGCTTAGCTTACACTCAACTAGTCTTGGCTGACACGCCCAGCCGGAGTCTAAGATGCCTTTATATCTGACAGTTCATTTGAGAATTCTGGGTTGACTGCACATCACCAGGCACCTGCTCTCCAGCTGAGAAGTGTGTCTCCATCATCCTCTGGCTCCATGTTTTTACAAGAGGGTCCCAGGCACAAGCCCAAGGACCTGAGCTCCCTCCATCCCTACAACCCAGCGTGGAAGGAGAAAGCAGACTTCTGGCGCTGCTGACACACCCATCCCCCAAGAGAAGTAAAAAGTCTTAAAACAATTACTATCAGAAGAGAGAAGAGGGCACCAGTGTCTCTGTGAGGTTCTGGAATTTGATCACCAAAAGCCAACAGACTCAGCAGCTCCCAACACTAGCCTCGCACAGAAGAGACGAGAAGCTGAGGAGATCGGACAACACACACTACGTGAGTGTGAAAGGTGCCGTGAGGCATGGGACAGAGCACTGAATGCACCTTATGATGAATGCTGCTCCACCTCAGGAGTCAGGAAAGAAGGTCATTTCATCTATGGCTGCCTCAGTCTCAGACTGTTATCGTTAATCTTCTCAGAAAGGTGGAAAACCATCTCCAGCCCTGAGTGGTCCACACACCAGGGCAGCCTTTATTATTTACCCACTGGGACAATTCTTTTTAAGCAGGGAATAAATAACAGACCAACCCTCGAAGCCACATTAAACAATGCATGAATCAGGAATGTTTCCTCAACAGGCGAAATTAGCTCATCAAAACCAAGCGTGTCCCCTAGAGTACAGAAACAAAGGAGAAACTTCTGTAGAGTGAAGGTGTCGCTGGCAGCCACCAAGGGTAAATCGGGGTGCAGGGATGGGCACAGCACCGACAAGAGCAGCCGTCTGGGAGGGGGATGCCGCAGGGATTTATAATTTGGGGTTCCAGGTATCAAGGGACTTAGTTTTCCATTCCAGTTTTGATATAAACTAGCTCTTTGATCCTAGACTAGGCTCTGGCTTTAGTTTCCTCATCGGTAGTGAAAATCACATGAAGCCAGGCACGGTGGTGCACGCCTGTAGCCCCAGCACTCAGGGAGGCTGAGGCAGGTGAGTCTCTGTGAGGTGAAGGCCATCCTGGTCTACAAAGTGAGTTCAGGACAGCCAAGGCTACACAGAGAAACCCTGTCTGGAAAAACCAAAAAAGAAACAAAATCACATGAGCTTTGGTTCATAACCCCTGTCTGCACTGCTAACATGTGGCGAGTCAAAGCAAAGGAGTGGGCAGCAGGGAAGAGCGAGCATGAATATAGAGATTGCAGCAACCATCAGCGTAGGAGGGAGAGTGGCGCTGCGAATGACATCACCCAGAAGGAATTGGGCGTGAGAAGAGGGGACGGCCAGGGAAGGCATCCTGGGGTAAACTGACACTTGGGAAACAGAAGGGGGAAAGATGGTAGTACCAGAGCAGGGAAGCCAGGAAACAATGGGAAGGAGAGGAGGGAAAGAATGGCGGGTGCAGTCACGAACGTAAAGTAAGCACTGGAAACAGCCTGACTGACAGTGTCCCAGTTAACTTCTTACAAAAGACGCAGGGAATGAGGTGTCTACAAGCAAGAGTACCAGGGCTGGTTTTTCCGAAATGGAGGATAAATGGTATCTTAACTAGAAAGCACCATGAAGCAGAGGCTGAAACGCTCGCTGACGCAGCCAGCAAATACTAAGAACCTCCCAAGTGCCAAGAGTTACTGTGGCTGTGGACACTGCCCCAGAATTTAGTCACACTAAGTTTACCGTCTCTTCCAGAATGAGAGACATCCAAGAAATTCTATAATTAATGTTGTAATTACACATGGGGTGAAGTGGAACTTTGCGAGGCCCTGCAGGATCTCGGATGAACCCCATGGTCAGTGGCTAACTCCAGGGCATATGGCCTTGATCTGAGAGTGTTTAATGGCATGTCCCTGTCCCGAGGGAGCTGGCAGTCTTGGCTGGTCACCTCTGAGAAGCAGCAGTCTTCAAAGCCCACTATCCGACGCAAATGGAGTATTTTCTGTGTTTGCTGGCAGTAAGGAGCAGGTGGCACGAGGCTCCCTGTAGCGTGCCCGAGGACCCGCCACTGCAAGAGAGCTGGACTCTTAAGCCTTAGCACCTCTGGGGTCTGAAGTGACAACCCCGCCAAGAGGAACAGAACAGGAAGTGGGGTTTGTTCTGAAACGAGCATGTGTGAGCATGAGAGAACATATGTTGCAGGTGGACACCTATGCCATGCTGCCTGTGTGGGTGTGTGCCGCACAATTTCCTCCGCTGCGCAACGTCTTAGGAGAATCCACACACTATTAAAAGAGCTAATACATGCTAAGGACCTGTGGATTCCTAGCACACAATACACACATCACTCCAACGACAAAGGAAGTTAACTCAGGAAATGCACCTCTTGGGCGTGCTGCCTGAAGCACCCATACTTGGGAGTGGGGCGCTCAGCATCAGGACCAAAGCCAATCTTGACCGCAGGAGAGGCAGCAGCATGGGGAAACATGGCACTGGCAGCCTACATGGTTTTCTGCTGCTGCATTCCTTACAAGGAACTCAAACATGAGTGGCGACATAAGCACCACTGAAGAGGGCTCAGTGCGGAGGACTGCGCATGACTGCCTGCCCAGCTCCCACCCATGAGGAACTCAACGGAGTCTGAGTCTGCACATCCTGACGAAGAAACTATTTCCAATGAAGGGAGATGGCTCATGTAAAAAATATAAGGGAGAGAGAGAAGGAGGGCGGGAAGGAGGGCGGGCAGGAGGGCGGGCGGGCAAGCAAGTGTAACTAAACTGTCTTGGAATCACAACAAATAACCTGCAATTTAGATACTTATCTACCAATTTTGGATTGGCTGCTAATCTCAGCCTTCCTAACGCTGCAACCCTTTAATACAGTTCCTTTTGTTGTGCTGACCCCCAATCATAAAATTATTTTGTTGCAAGCTGGGGGTGGTGGCACACACCTGTGATCCCAGCACTCAGGAGGCAGAGGCAGGTGGATCTCAGAGTTCAAGGCCAGCCTGGTCTACAAAGAGAGCTCTAGGACAACCAGAGTTACACAGAGACAACCCTGTCTTGGGAAAAAAAAAAAAAAATCATTGCTACTCAGACCTGTAACTGTGCTGCTGTTATGAAGTGTGATTTAAACATCTGATCTGCTGCCCCGTGACACAGCATTCAACAGCCCACAAAGGGCACAACCTGCAGGTCGAGAGCCAGAGCACTGGATATGCTGAGCTCCTACCTCAACACATCATCCAAATAAACTAGTTAAAAAGACACACATGACTCGCTTCCTAATTTCCAGTTTGTTAGATGCTGAAAATCTGCAAAGTGTGTGAACAATGTTTTTCAGATCAAGATTAATTCCAGGAAAGTCCCCAAATCTGAACCACATTAACTCTGCTAGTAAGGCTGATGCTCCAGCAGACTTCAGTGTGAGACTCTTTCACTGACTCTGCCCTTGGCTTCAAGCTCTTAAAACTAAGGAGGGCTGGGCAGATGGGCCAGGGCTAGAGGCTCTATCTGCTCTTGCAGAGGACCCAGGTTTGATTCCCAGCACCAACATGGCAGTTAACAACCTTCTATGACTCCAGTTCCAGAGGATACGGGGCCCTCTTCTGGGCTCCCTGGGTACCAGGCATGCACATGGCACAAACATCTATTCAGCAGAACACTCAAACAAAAAAATTAAGTATTAAAAAAAAACTTCTAAGTTTACAGCTTATACACAGAGTCCCTGCCGAAAGCTGGCTCACGGAATGCAGAGATTTGGGGCTCTTATTTTTGAGACATATTCTCACATACTCGGGCTGGCCTTGAACCCCTAGTCCTGCTCCAACCTCTCAGGGCTTGTGTCACTATGTTTCTTTGGTGGTCACTTTAGCATCCTTCCTTTCCTTCCCCAACCCTCCTCCTTTTGGTTCTAGGGGTGGACCTGGGCTCACCTGGGAGGCAAATGTTCTAGCCCTGGCCCAGGATTATGCTTCTGTTCTGCTATTGCTTGTTTTTCATTTGTTTCTGGAAAGGGAATGACCTGTCTCACAAACTATTAATGGCATATGTGAGTGTACATGTAGATGGCTCCCAGAAGAGTGATTAGGACATCCCAGACACTAAGCCGAGGCTACACTCTTCACCAAGTCTGTTCTCACCAACCAACACCAGAAACTCAGGGGAAAAGCTCCACATGAGAGTTCTGATGTGGCTGTCTCCCATAGCAAAGAATGGTGCTTATGTTGAAGATCAGGCTAAACACAGTCACATTAATTAACACCTGTGTTTACAGAGATCACATCTGCAAATACAAAGTGCAAGCATTCCAAATGTCCATCAAGGCCAGTATGGCCTACAAATCGAGTTCCAGGCCAGGCTACACAGAGAAACACTGTCTTGGCGGGGCAGGGGAAGAGAAAGAAAAGAAGAGGAGGAGGAAAAAAAGAATCAACAGCATGAAGAGGGAGAGAGGTAAGGAGGAAGGAAGGGAGGGAAGGGAGGGAGGAAGGGAGGGAAAGAGAAAGGGAAGGAAGGAAGGAAGGAAGGAAGGAAGGAAGGAAGGAAGGAAGGAAGGAAGGAACACCCAATGCCAGTTAATAGTGAAAGGTTATAATGAATTATATCCTTTAAGTGAGTAAACTGTAAAAAAGAAAAAAAAACAAAAACCAACAACCTCACTGGACCTAAACATAACCAATCTAATCATAGCTGCTCAAGAGAGACACGGGCCGCAGCCATGGGAGGAGCATACCCTGAATCACTCGGGCAACTGCCACATGAAATCACATCCGTGGATGGGCTCACGGTGACACTGTCCATGATGACAGTACCCACGGACACACACATGGCACACAGTGACACGGCCCACGGAGACGCGGCCCATGGTGACACTGCCCACAGAGACGCTGCTGGCTAGCTCCACCCTTCGGGGAGCTGGGAAGTCACTCTGTGGAGCTTATTCATTATTTTAAAACAAGAGAACATTTATAAAATTCAATCACACTCCCACTGGGGTAAAGCTCAGGGCTGGAGCCCAGCACACAGGCCCAGGCTCCAACCTCAGTGTTGCTAAAAAAAAACAAAAAAAAAAAAAACCAAAAACGTCAATGAAGTGTTATCACACACGACTGGCACAGACCATATATGATGCCAGTGACCAATCTGGGTACTAAGGTAACATTTGTGTGTGGGGGGTTCAGTACACAGTTTCTCTGGGCAGCCCTGGCTATCCTAGAACCTGCTAGCACCTACAAGCTGGCCTGTAATTCACAAAGATCCACCTGCCTCTGCTGGGATTACACTGTGGGCCACACCACCCTGCCTAAGGTAGCTTCTTTAGAGACCACCACAAAAGTCTAGCCCTGTGCCATTTACTCACCACACACACACAAATGCTACTTCTACCGTCAGCTCAGTGAAACTGAGGGAGGCTGTGTGAGCGCAGATGTGCGCGGTTCTTGTTAGAGTGAATTTTAGTTCCTCAAAAGCATAGGTAGCCCATCAAACTTGGAAGCAACAGGGAGTATGGCCATTTAAACAATCCATAGACTAAATCCTCATCTATAGCCAACAATTAAGGTCTGAGCAGTCTGAGTCCTCCAAAGCTATTTTGTCTTTAGCATAGTATCGAGGCTCCTCACTAGCTGGGAAAACCAGCCATCAACAGTCTGCATGAGATACAACAATGCAGAGAAAATAATTCAGTGATATAGTCGGCGCCAAGGTCAACATTGCCCCCCGAGTGTTTTCTAAATCTGCAAGCCAAGGCCTGGAACCAGGCCAGGCTTAATCATCCATTTTGAATTTCTCCTTGAACAGCAGGTCCTGAGGAAATAACCTCCACTGGAGGTAGTGGCATCAAAATATGGACTTCAATTGCCTAAGACAACCAATGAGCTTAAAATTCCAGTAGACAAGGGCTGGGGGCGGGAAGCTCAGCTGACAGAGTGCCTGCACAGTAGCACAAAACTTGGCCTCCAACACCACACAAAGCTAGGCATGGAGACACGCCCGTAACTCTGCACTCAGGAGGCAGAGGCAGGAGAATCAGAAGTTCAAGGTCACCCTCAGTTACACAGCAAGTCCAGACTAAGCAGACATGAGCCAGTCTCAAAAAAAGAGACAAAAAATCCTAAAAGACAGAATTCTTTCTCCTTACTGAGGCTGCACATCAAGCCATTACCTTGATGCTTCCCAAGCTAACATCACGACGTGATGGGAACCTTTTCTAAAACACTTGATCCTAAATAGCTTGCTGTCAAGGCTGGTGGCCACATCAGTGTTAAAGCAATGTGTTTCTCCATGGCCGAACTGTCCCTTGTTTGCCAACCCTGCAGAGCAATCCATCTCTCCAGACTGAGACACATTCTTCCCTGATTTAGATAAAGGCCTGACCTTGCCTAGCTATCTCTTTTAAATTGAGAAAAGGTTATGTGCAAATACTAAATGTTGCTTTAAATTAGATGCTGGTTGCATTGCCAAGACATGTGTATGTATGGCAGAGGGAGGAAAGCGAGTAAGAGGGCGAGCCTGGCCCTGCCCTATCTCTGCCTGCTTCTTTCCACTAACAGACTCATAAAGGGGGACCGGAGGGACTCCCTCCATACACCAACACACCAGCTTGAAATTTCAAACACGCGAATCTGCTCGAGGCTGACAACAGGCATTTCTGCAATCCCGAGCTCCCCTTTGTGATCCAGCCATGAGTGCCTAATGCCGGGAGAGAGGGGGATGTCTGCTCTGTTACACGGCCAGAATGTAGGCCACACCATGGAGAACGAATGGTGACTACAGCACATCAGGACACAGCCAGGAACAAACACAGGTGCCCATCACCAAAATCATATGCAAACAGATTAGGGTCTTCAGAGAAGAGATATGAGCCAGATAACCTACAGTAAGCGGGACAGGTTAACTACAAAGAGGCTTCAAGATGGCAGATAAACACAGCCACCAAGACAGCCACCAAGAGTAAGTTAAAGGGAAGAAGCAGTTACTGACCTGGCTAAACTACGGTGAAAAGTCATAATTTATTCTTGAAGAAATATTTCAGGGAAGAGAAGGGCAAAGGACCTCAGGTGTTAGAGGCAAACTAACAGAATGAAGGCAGAACATGCTGAAAGAAAAGAAGGCGCGGGATACTGGGCTCTGTGTCAGAGCTGGAGCACTGAGAGGCTAGGCTGGAGCACTGGCTGGAACACTCACAGGGGCTAGGCTGGAGCACTGAGGGGAATGACACAGCACTCTTAGGAGAATGAGAGACACACATCTGAAGGCGTTGGCCACACAGATATCTGGGAATAGCTTTCTGGGCAAAACCCTAAAGGAAGAAGAAACAACTGTGCAAATCAATAAATTCAGAAACACCATCCAGGTCAAGCCTGGAACACTACAGCCAAATACCAGCTTCTCCCAAACACTCCTTGTCTTTGAAAAATAATTATCAGATGAAATAACAATAAACAGGAATGTCTGAGTTACAGAAGTATTTCTAAAACAAGCCACCTACTTACAAACTAATCAACTAAAGCGGTCGTCTGGGGAACGGAGAAGAATGTCTTCTGAAACCCCAGCAGGAGGAGGAGGCTGTGGGCAGCTACCCTGGCCAGGTTGGCCAGCCCAGTCTCCTGCCTTTTGTCAGGCCTGCCCCAACCTGCAGCTCCCACCCAACGAGCACATCACCCCAGTGCTACCTGGCAGGTGGAGCTGACCTTAGGTCAGCAAAGGACCTTTGCTTTTCTCTCTTGTAAAAAGTCATTTCAACCCACAATCATGTACACTACAAAAACAGCAGCCAGTTAGTTCTACCATCAATCAATACTATTAATGATTAAAACACTAAGTTCCCAGAAGATATTTTCTTTTTATCTGCTACTAACAAGGTCTGCTTTTGGAAATCATTTGAGACATAAAAAAGATGTCTGAAGAGGGACAGGGGTGTGTTCAATCCAGACATGCGATTCCTGATTTTCTTGCCCGAGTCCTTGAACAAATAAGTGTTAATGACTAACCATCCTGAAAACAGCACTTTCTGGTTCTGAGGCCTCACAGTGCATCTCCCCAGGTGAGTCAGCGTTCCCCTCCTCCTGCCCAGCTGAGCTGTCAGGGTGTGAAGCCCTTCCGAGGCAGTAACAGTGAGGCGGCAACAGACCCTGGATGCCCAATCTCAGCTCTCTGCCGGCACAGAGGACAGCCCATCTTGGAGCGCCGGTGTCGGCCGTCACTGTCACACTCACACACGAGACCAGCACGCCATCTCCTTGAGGGAAAGCCACGCTATGGGGCATCTGCTGAAATGAAGGAGTAATAAGACCAGAGCAGCCTCAGAGCAGGCAACTGGGCACTTCCCACCAAGCTGTGAAGCAGTTGTCTATGTTTGGGCTTTGGTTGGTTTGTTTTCCTGCTCTTGTTATTTGAGGCAGGCTGACCTTGAACTCACAACTCTACTGCTTCAGCCTGAACTTACAGGTAAGTACATACTTGGACACTAAAGAAAAGTGTGAATAGATGACTCAATAGCAGAGCACTAGCCCCACATGTCCAAGGTTGGGAGAGAGGAGAAAAGAGACAAAGAGGGAAAGAGGGAGAGAAGAAACTCATTGGAAATGACATGATTAAAGCCATTTTCTGCAAAAGTACTCACTTCACACCATTCACTGGGAGGCAGAAAAACATACTTGCCAGTGTGACGATGAAGCAGAAAGACTAGGCCAGCACCCCATTTCCACAGTCACTCAGGAGCTTGAGCTGGGAGGGTAGTGGACTCAAGGACAGGCTGAGCTGCAGCAGGAAGCCCCGCCCCACACACACAATAGAGCCATAAAAAGACGAAACAAAGCAGAAAAAAAGCTAAATACTAAAACCAACCAAACACTGGCTAGAACTTCTAAAGTGACTTCACTGTTCAGTGAATGAAAAGTAAATAAAGGTGGGCATGAGCACTGCTAAGGCAGGGAGACATCACTGTAGACATGGGAGAAAGCAGGCAGAGGGAGAGTCCAGGCTCAATATGGCCGGCGGCCTCCAGCAGACTGTGAGAGGAGAGGGGGAAGCAGAGCAGGGGAGGAGAGAGACCAAGAGGAGACCAAGAGTCATACAGGTGCCGGGCTGGCGGAGGGGGCCCTTACCACCACACCATGTGGGTGCTGGGAACTGACCTGGGTCCTCCACAGATCAGCAAGTGCTCTGACCACTGGCCCAGTTCTCCAGCTCCTAGCCTGGAATTTTATTGAATCTTGTTTTTTGAAAAAGGCTAGAGAAAGAATACGAGGGGAAAAAAAAGAATTGGAATTTTCAAAGCCAAAGACAACGAGACCTAGCCCAACTGTCTGGCACAGAGCTTACGTGTGTCACAGAAGCTTTTCCTAAGAGGCTGATCTTTACATGGTCGAGAGGGGGCTGCGGATGTCAGTGAGCGCCAGTCATCTAGGACTCCCGACACGGAAGCGCAGGCACTGCAGCAACCTCCAGGCTAACCTGTCTACAGTGGAGTTCCCGAACAGCCAGGACTACTTAATGAGAGCTTGTGTCTTCAAAACAAAACTCTGGGGCCTGAGAGAACTCAGTGTTAACCTCACTCTTGCAGAGGACCTGGGATGGAGTCCCAGCACCCACACTGTGGCTTACAACCATCTGCAGCTCCGGTTCCAGGGCCCTCACACCTCTCCTGACCTCTGAGGGCTCCCATGTGCACACAGTGCACACGCATACCCTCACACACAGAGACATCGAAAATAAAACAATCCTAAAAATAAATGTAACAAAACAAAGTCAAATAAACCAAAAAGTTGAAGAGAAGTGGCAGGGTCAAAGGGCTAGAACACAAACACAGGTTTCGGGCCTCGAGCCTGTGCAAATATAGAAAAGATGCTACTCCCTCCTTTCCCAGCCTAGGAAGTTACCCCCCCCCCCCCCCCCCCCCCCCGCCTGCTCTCAGCCTGCTCCTCCAAATAAGCCACCATCTTCCTTCCTTACTCTCCTCAGGTCTGCAGCGGAAGAGCTGGTGTCTGGTTGGTTGGTTTTGTTGTGTCTAATGTAAGTCTTGTTTCTGTGTGGTCATTCTAGATTGTGGAATCAGGAATAGGGCATTTCCAGCAGATCCAGAGAAGGCCTGAGACTAACTCTCTGCTGCAGAAACAAAAGACAACAGGCATGCGTAGCGCACGCAGGCTCTCGGGACGCAGGGCCCAGAGGGCAGGCTCTCAGGACGCAGGGCCTGGGGGGCCTCCGGGTCATCAGCCCCAAGTACAGGCAGACTGGGTGGGAACAGGCGGCAGACCTCTACTTCTAGATGTTGGAGAACAGCAGGCCAGTTCCGGCACTAGCCCCTCCCGCGCTGGCTGCCGCCCTCCTGGGAAGTCTCTGGAAATTCTCTTGGCCTCTGTACTCTTTCCATCATGGGAGACAGAGTGGTCCTTCCTAAGCGGGACTCAAGCTATGGCCACATTTTGCTAAAAATATTCCCGCCCTCAAAGTTAAGCCTGCAGAGCGCATGCTTGGCTACATGAGGCCCAGGCTCCTCCCTAGCACAGGAACAGACCACTCTTTGGGAAGATTGTTCTTCCTGTGAGGAGGAGAAAAGATGGGCCATTACAGGAAGAAGCTAACTGAACAAGGATGACTTCCTGTTAAAGACGGGTGCCCCGAACACATCAGTAGATTTTACCAACAAGCAGGAAGACCCAGAAGACACAGGAAACAGAAGAGAGACGAAATGCCGGCATAATTCTGTGGAGGATGTGGAAGAGCTGTGGCATGGAGTGGGCAGACCAGCACTTCCTATCCTAAGCAGCCACGTAATAACAAAGACATGGTAACGGCCTGGCTGCCCAAAGCCACACAGCACCACGGCGGGAAGGTGCCAAGGGGGTTCTGGACTGACTGCTAGTTCTCAGAAGCGCAAGGCTGAGCTGAGGCGGACAGAGAACTGGGAGTCTGCTGAGAAGAGGACGTCACAGCTCTAGAGGTACAATGAGCCCGGTCAGGAATCTACTACAACTTCCTGGGATTCTAGAAACAAGGCCTCCTCAGCTATAACACATAATTCACACCAGGAATTGGGTTTTTGTACGTTCATGTGCTTAGAATGTATATGCATGCATGTGGGGGCTCATACGTGTGGACACGGGCATGTGAAAGCGTGTGTGTGTGCGCGTTTGCACTGAAGCCACAGACATGGAGGCAGGGTCTCTTGCTGAACCAGGGGCTTGACAATGTGGCGTGTGTGACTACCCAGCTTATCCTGGGAGCCCCAAGTCCTTCTCGGGGGCTCTGGGGTTACAGAGGGGCTGCCGTGCCCACCAGGACCTTTATTTGGATGCTGGGGGCCACACTCAGGTCCCTACGGCCGCACACATGCATTACCCACCGAGCCATCTCCCAGGGCCCAGGAACTGTGCTTTTAACACCATGTCTGGAAATAGAACCCAAGTAAACGTCCCCAAACATAACAGTGTCTATTCTATCCATTCCCAGGCCTGGCTACCTGATCATCAGTCATCCTTTACAAAGAAAACTCACAACAAACTCTGGATGGTATGCAAGGAGGAGAAACAAGACTACTAACTTTCTATACTTCTGAATGAAATGATATACGGGTGTGTATGTTTTAAAATTACTAAGAGATGATTTAACGGTTAAGTTTTAAAAGCACTCAGGTTGGCTCCCAGAACCCACATCAGACAACTCATAACTACTTGTAACTTAGTTCCAGGGGATCTAATGTCCTCTTGGCCTCCACAAGCACTGGCACACATTAGATAGATAGATAGATAGATAGATAGATAGATAGATAGATAGATAG
>NW_026596085.1:1234201-1341328 GCF_907164565.1 Psammomys obesus
TAGATAGATAGATAGATAGATAGATAGATAGATAGATAGATAGATAGATAGATAGATAGATAGGTGAATAGATATGCAGGCAATCACATATATACATAAAATTAAAAATATAATGTTACTGGGGATGAAGTGGGTGAGGGATAGATGAAACTAGATTGGTCCTGTATTTGTAATTATCACCTGTGGGTGATGGGTGTGTGGAGTCTTAATGCAGTAATCTCTGTATGTTTGAAAATGCCCCATCATACAGAGACAGACAACACTCATCCAGAAGGCTAGAATGGAGCCCATCTTTACCTTATGCTTCCTATAAGATAACACCATAGAGTTTCATAAAGTCTGGCTTGTATCCTTAACAGCAACTGAGGGATAAGGCTGCTATCAAAACTAAGTTCAGTTCATTTCAAAACTGACTGCCCTTCTCTTTCAGGATCCCCCTGGGGCAGTCCTGGTGTGAGTCAGGCACCACCTGGGAGGAGGGGACACCCTGCCTAACTGGGGAGCTTCTGCTCCTCTCCACTAGGCCCTGCTACAGTCAGTGTTAAAGCACTTCAACCACAGAGAAGAAAAATGCCAAATAAAAGGTTCTGTCTTTTCTTTCCTTCCTAGATAGGTTTCTGACTCCCACAGCTCATAAAAGCACTCAACAGAAAAGCTCACCCACATTAGCTCTGTAATAGGACCACGTGGACAGAACAGGACCGTCCTCTGCAGTAGAAACTGGTGGCTAGCCTTGCACCCCGGGCAGGTGAATTTACAGCAGGGCACTCTGTGCTGAGCATGGGCTGGGACAGATGCTCGGGACAGAAAGTCAGCACTGTAATTCCCCTCCAGGGCGTAAGAGAGGTGGCAGGGCACGGATCCCACTGCCCAATCCCCCTCCCGCCCACACTCCTTTTCACCAGATGACCTTCAGCAGGCCAGAGAGAGCGAGTGCTCAACAGGCCATCAGAGGCAGCCAGCCAAGGGCGGTCTGACTGGTTTTACTGACAGGACTGGTTATCCTAGGGGTGTGCACTTCTGGGAGCAACAGAGTGTTTTCTTTACACCGGAGTCCTCGGAGCACATCCGGTCTTCAGTTTCAGGGTTCTCAGGCTGGCCAACTCACGGGCATTCCTGGAGAACTCGTGAAGACGCAGTCCCAACTAGGAATCTGTATTTTTTTTCATTTTAATTTTATTTTTATTAATTACAGTTTATTCACTTTGTAACCCAACAATAGCCCCCCATCCCCTCCCAATCCTACCCTCCCTTCCTCTTCTTCTCCTATGCCCCTCTAGGAATCTGTATTTTTTAAGTTACCAAATACTTGGGATTCTTAGGGTTAGGAACTAATGACCCAGCATGACCTCAGGCACAAATTTGAGCCCTAATTCCTAAGGGACCTATCACCTCTAAAATCAACCTAATTATACTGAACATAATTAAAACATTTTCTCCAAAACAAACCACAATTACAGATAAACAGTAAGTAAAATAAAATGCTTAAAGATTATTTATTTTTTGTATGTCTTGTCTACACATATATAAAGGGCAACACATGTGTACTTGGTGCCCAAAAAAAGCCAGAAGAGGGTACTGGAACCCCTGGAACTAGAGTTGTGCATGGTTGTGAGCCACATGTGCTGCTGAGCACTGAACTCAGGTCCTCTGCAAGAAAGCAAGTTCTCACTGAGCATCTCTGAGTTCAAGGACAGCCTGATCAAGCTAACAAATTATAAGACAGAACTAACATTTTCTGAGACTGGCCCACTGACATTTAGACCTATATAATCTTTGTTGGTAGAAGCTATCCTGGCTATCCCTCTCACATCTTACCATAACAAGATTAGTGATTCTGCTAAAATAAAAACAAGATCCCTGACCTACACCCACTAGATGCCAGAAACTCCCAATTTGTAAAGACACTGGACAATACGGCCCCAGCACAGAACACCTGACTCGAGGAACCACGTTAAACACAGATGGGGAGCACACTGGAGTGGACTGGAAGAAAGACACAGGAAATGAAACTGCCTTCCGATACAACAGACTCTTAACAGCACTGTTTTTAGATATCTGCACTAACATTAAAACTGGCTTGAGTCACAAAAGATGGCATCCAAAGAACTCAGGGAAAAACTCTCCTGGTAGTGAAGGTTTGCTTGGGCAGGATCCGAGCCGTCTTCCTGGAGACTATGAGCTAGAACAAAAGCTGTCGTGACTCAGAAGCTCGGAGAGCAGGGAGGCCTGGGCAGCGGGTCTCTCCCACCCTGGAATACACATGACTCATAGCTACCGCCTTACTGTGGACTCAGGTCTGGGATGTGAGCACTTTCTGGATGAACAAGAGGCAAGCTGACGGGGTGAGCAGGTTTGTGGCCCTTCCCTATTGCCTTTGCCCCTGGAGGCTAAGGTGAGGCAGGAACCGGTTCTTCTGAGCCCTAGGAAACTCCCAGCACTCCCTGGTGCCCGTCGGGGGCTGCCCACAGGAGAGGAGGTCTGACCACACTCAGCATCCCACACCGAGTCAGCAAAGGCAGGGGGGGATCTGAGGAAGAGTCCTCCATGGTAAACCACGGCCCGTTAAAATGGCCTCCACAGCCTCCTGCAACCCCCAGACTGAGGAAGTCTTCAAAGTAAAAGCTATTTTAAGGCATTACTCGCCTTTTCACTTTGTGCAAGCCTAGTTGAAACATCACTATATTTGTTACAGCTCAAGGGAAATACATGTACAAACGAGTGAGTTGCTGAATCACACACATGGACAAAACCAGTGAGGAGCTGAATCACACACATGGACAAATGAGGAGCTGAATCAGCTGCTTCTCTTCAACCCCATTTCTACTTGAAAGAATGAGAGAGTGCATATCTGACAGCTTTTTTCTCAAAAAAAAAAAAAAAGGGGGGGGGACCCTCAGAGTCAATGAACTAAAAGTGATTTCAAGCAAAAATCACATTTTGAAAAGTTGAGCTTGACAAACTCCTAATATCTGGGGAACACGGGGTACACAGGTATTACATGTGAGTATACAGGCCGGAGATCAAGCTTGAGCCAACACCTACCTTGTCTGTTGATGCGGGTCCCTCACCAGAAGCTAAGTGGTAGCCAAAGAGCAACACTGGCTGCTCAGAGAGCTTCGGGCCTGCCAACCTGATCCCAAGCGTGCCGTGCCAGGCCCACCAGAGTCTGGAGACAGAGCCCATTCATCACACAGCAAATCCTTCGCTGACGCCCACTTCCAGTCCCCAGAGATTTCCATACCATTTACTGAAACATTCGAGATTGGGAGGATATGTAGAATTCAATAAATTCCGTATTTCCAAAAGACTCTAAATGCTTTTATGTTTTGTTTTGTTTTGTTTTGTTTTGTTTTGTTTTGTTTTTAAAGAAAGCATTATTAAGGCTGTGTGTGGGGCACATGCCTGTAATCCCAGTATTCAGAAGGTGAAAGGATCAGGAATTCAAGGCCAGCCTTGGCTACGTAGGGAGTTCAAGAGATCCTGAAAAAGGAAGGGGAAGTAGGAGGGAGGGAGGGAGGGAGGGAAGGAGGAAGGGAAGAAAGGGAGGAGAGGGAAAGGAGAATCTATTCCAAGTACCAGAGAGATCAATAAATGTAAATGTAGCATAGTTTAAAAAGTTAATCTGTGAGTTTGTGGCCAGCCTGGTCTGCATAGCAAGTTCTAGGATAGCCAGGGCTACAAGGTGAGACCCTGCCTCAAACCACAAACAAACAAAGGACAATTACAAGGCAGAACAGACAGCTCAGCAGTCAGGAGTGCAGAGTGCTCCTCAGCTCCCAGCATCCACACCAAGCGGCTCAGTTATCTCTAACTGACACCTAAGGAGCTACAGAGATTCTGATAAACATTTAGTCCGTATAGCTTATAAATTTTGTGATTCCACCTAAACTACATTCTTCATGTGATAAAACTACAGACATGGAGAGCAAGTCAGGCTAGCACAGGTTAGCCGCCCCCAGGGCCCTGAGGTGGGAGCAGAGGGGGCGTGGTCCTGAGAAGACAGGAGGGACTCTGTCAACACCAGCCTTCGGACGCTTTGGCAACCCTGGGAAAGGAGGCTAAAGGTAGCCAGGCTCCTTCCGTGTGCACCACACGTCTGCCTGGCGCCTGCGGCCAGCGGCAGGCAGGCAGCACCTGCACGTGCAGCGCTGGGGGCCAGAGCCAGGTCCGCTGCGAGAGGCAGCGCTAGCCCCTGAGCCAGCCCTCAGCCATCTATGTTATTTCTTGTAGTCCCATTACCATCTGACTCTGTGAGTTCAGGACCAACATGGTCTACAGGCAAGTTCTGAGTCGACACAGGTTATCTAGTGAGTCTCAAAGCAAAAAGCAAGGAAATGGGTTACTAAGCTCAAAGCATTCATTATGAAGACCAACTTCTTAGAATCCTCCATCCAGCACACCAGGCAGGATGCTAGCGACAAGAGAGAAAGGGACATGGACTTGCTATCAACATCTGCAGCACAGAAACACGGCTCAACAGGAAGAGAGTTCTCGAAGCCCTGTCTGAACTGTCCAAATGGGGGAAGAACGTGAACGCCACAGGAAAAAAAAAGTGACAGCTAAACTAGTCCTAAAGGATAAGGTGGCTACTGCGCACAGAGAAGGTCAGAAAGGCGCAGGGCTGTGTTCACACCTACGCGCTGCAGGAAGCCTGGCAGCAGTTCGGGGAGTCAAGCTGTCCTAAGGGCACACATGGGCAGTGGGGTGGAAGGGACGACACAGTGACGCTCTGAAAACTGACAGGGAGAGCCACTCTCTCTATAAAGGGTCAGACAGGACACATAGGGCCTTGCAGACCCACACGTGGTCCTTATCCAACACATGTCTGTCTTCATCATTAAAAATGGAAAAGCCAACTTGGCTCAGGCATCAGGGCTACTGTGGCTACCAGCCAGCTCCAAATCCACAGCTGTGCCTCACTGATCCTTACCTAAGAGGCCAGGGACAGGAGGGAGGTGCAACCTGAGGGACGCTCAGATTTCTGGCTGTGGGTGTCGCACACAGAGATTGTGAAAATAAAAAGGCAAGGCCTCTGAGCACCTGCTGCTGAGAGAGTGGGTACAGCGATGACCCTGGTTCCTGATGGCGTGGGCGGAACGGCTAAACACAGTGTTGGGTTTCAGCAGAGGGCTCGAGACTGCGGCAGGTGTGAGACTCACGACAGGTAGCTACGCAGCTGCCACCTGTGAGCCCAGGACACAAGTGTTAATGGGGCACCATCAGGGAAGGCACCACTAGGCGAGAAGGGCCAGGCGGGCGGGGCGGGACCATCACTTCAGCCCAAGAGGATGAGGCAGGAGTACTGAGTGCAGCAGGAGCAGGAGCCGGGACTGTGTACCCAGACCCTGCCCACCCAGGGAAGCTCGGGAGTGAACACCGGTGACCCCTGGACTCCGAGGCTGTAATTTTGAGGCTAGCCTGGGCTACATAATGAGCTCTTGTCTTGAGAAGAGAAGACAGGATGGAAGAGAAGGGCAGGGGAGGAGGGAAGGGGAGACATTTTGTGAAATGTTAAGGGGCAGCAGAAATCTAAGTGTAAACCCTGCCTCACTGTTCTGGAACAAACACTAAATCACACATTTTAGAAGGGTGGAGAAAATGACTGAGAGACCAACAGCTCCCACCACCCCATAAACAAATGCTTGCCACAATTCCAAGAGGCCAGCAGTTCTTCCCCAAACAAGGTTTGTTCCTTGTTCTACTTGCACTGCCATTTGCTACTTCAGGACCAGCCTGCCCCTCACAGACCAGGCATGGCAGAAGGAAGCACCTGCAAGAAGGGTCATTCATTCCTCACTGGCTTCTTAACGTTTTCTCCCAAGAATCTAGGCCTGCCAGCTGCGACATCTCTGGTATTCCTCTGAAGCTTCCATGGCCCTAGCCTAGGGAGGAAAGAGGCTGATCTGGCTGGCCAAATGGGAAAATGCACAGGTATGCCACCTCATGTGTGAGTTGTGTGCTGGAGTCAGGTTGAGGCTTTATATAACTTACACCTCCAATCCTGCACAGCTTGGTCAGGGGAGGCTCTGCCAATCACACAGTTCAGTTAGAATGTTAAGCTCTAACACTGAATGGCTTCCTTTACTGTGACCATCATCATCACCATCACCATCACCATCACCATCACCATCACCATCACCATCACCATCACCACCACCATCATCATCATCACCACCATCATCATCATCACTATTATCACTACCACCATCACCACCATCATCACCATCGTCATCATCATCATCACCACCATCACTACCACCATCACCACCATCATCATCGTCGTCATCATCATCACCACCATCACTACCACCATCACCACCATAACCATCATCAGGAGAAACAGTGCAGATGAGCCAGGCATGGGCATTCGGCCTCTGAGAGCAGCCACCACCACAGGCCCCAGCAAGTCCAGGAGCAACATGACACCAGAGCTGCTCCAGGAGCTACAGAGGACTGACAGAGGTCCACTCTGCACTCAGCAGAGAATATTACCCAGGAGGTGTCTCTGACAGGTGCCACTTGCTGCTCAGTTCCCTGTCAGATGGACATTTCTAAGGTATTCTGAGACAGAATGCCATCGGTCATATCCGGTTATAAAATAAAACTGACAAGGAATGCCAGCATTCCACACTGAAATTAACTCTGCGTGCTACATCCACTTTTAAAGTGTGCAAGATTTAGGGAAAGTTCCAAGAATTTGTACTATCATTAAGCACAATCAAGAAAAACATGCCACAATTCTAGTCATAAGAAAAATACATCTTCACAACACCCTCCAGTAACTGAAATATGATACATAAATATTTATCTTTGGTTACTTTAAAAGCACTTGAGAAGCCATTTAAAAGAATGAGTTCTGCCGCCATAAATTAGGCTGCACCATTCTTAACATAAGCAAGGGAAAGCACACGTTCTGGAGAAAGGAAATTCTCCAGAACTGTCTCCTGTGTGTCTCTGCCCGTCTCAGCTGTGAGTATGGGCTTCCAAGGGAAAATAAAACTCCATTGACCAGCTCCTCCATGGGTGACCAACGCTGTCAGCTGTCCAGGACTCCCGTGCCCCTGTGCCACTGTTGCCAACATGTGCACCAAGGATAAGATCACAAAGGGGCATGTGCGATGACAGGGTCCCAGCCAGTGCTGAGCTGTAGACAGCAGAAAGAAATGGGCCTGGGAAGGGCTGAAGCAGGCGACAGGCCTTACTGTCTTCTTCTCGCCTTGGGCAGGTATTCCAGCAGCCACCAGCTTAGGGACAGAGAGCTGCGGAGTCCGGGTGAGCAGCTGAGGTCCACTCTATCAGCATGGCGTGCCAGCAGTCTGCACCAGGCTTCGCTGGAAGCCTACAAGGATGGTAACTATGTAATTCCCACATGTGCAGAGCCCTTGTGAGCACTTCCATGCAGAACGGTCCCCGCCGTCAGCTTCTGAATGCCAAAGAGCATCCCTGTAACAGTGCCTCTGACGCCGGGCCAACTCTCCGGCGCTCCAGGATCTCCTGGAGCTGTTCACGCCTGATTCACTACTCTCCGTGAAGACTCGAGGCACTCTGGGAATATTCACTCGTGGAAGCAAACACCAAGACAGCAACACGTTTGCTGTCACTCTCTATTTCACTAGCATAATGGAGACTCTGTGACCAACATTTTAAGCTAATGGAACAGACTTTCATTTTATAGGACGGATATATTAGACCTTCTCTCTCATTATCTGGAGAGAAGGGGTGGATGGGAGGTGACCAGAAGGGTCAGCAGTGCCTGTTAATGTCTACCAAACACAGCCTGCCTTGTGTGCACTCTGACCGTCAGACCCAGGAGGAGTGGAGTCTCTGCCCTCAGCACTCAGGAAATGTCTGCTGACTCAGACTTACAAAACTATTCCCACACAGCATGCGTCCAGAGTCACAAATGCAGCACCCTCCACCCTCTCCCCTGCAGATGCTTTCAGTTCCTTTTACTGCAAAGCATTTTTCTAGGAAATAGATCTCAACTTCACAACATAAGCGTATAAAAAACCGCATTATACACACATGGTTTGTAAGTTTTTCTTTAAGAGAAAACGAGCAAGCAGGGGTGTGCGGCACTCAGAGACAACTTCTGAAAGTCAGTCTCTCTTTCCACTACACACCCCAAGGACAGAACTCAGGTCACCAGGTTCTGGCAAGAAATTTCACCTGCTGAGGCCATTACACCAACCCAAGCACAGTATTTTAAAAGGCATACATACTCACTGAAGTTTAAGAACTGTAGTCTTTTTTGTTTGTTTGGTTGGCTTTTGTTTTGTGGGGTTTTTGTTATTGGTAGTGGTGCTGTTTTGGTTTTTTGGGACAGGGTTTCTCTGTGTATCCCTGAATATCTGGACGCACTCTGTAGACCAGGCTGGCCTCAAACTCAGAGGTCTGCTGCCTCCGCCTCCCCAGTGCTGGGTCTAACAATGTCCTCCCATCAGAATGAGTTAGATTTTTCAGCTTAGAGAAAAAAAAAAAAAAAAGACATGAAGATGACAAAACATCCAATTGAGGGTGGCTTGGTTTCCATTTGCAGAACTGAAAACTGTTCAGTGCTGAAGGCGTGACCTAGCCAGGTCGTGTCACCAGAGCTGTGATGACATGACCCAGGCAAGCCAGCGTCCTCAACGCTGCCGCACAGCTGCACCTCAAACGAAAGCTGGAGCACAGAGATGCATGTTTAAATAAATTCCAAGTCCTAGATATTTGTTACACAAACAATTAAAACAGCCTCGTTTCCAAAGGTCACAGATTTTGACTCCTGCCTATCACCAGCCAATTGTTCAAACAATAATACATCCTCTATGAGGCCTGTCCCAGCAGCCCACCCTGCCCTGGACCCTCCCCTATACAGGGACTGCGCATGCTTCTCCCCGCCCTGTTAGCACTGACCTCCGCACACAGCCACTTTAACTTCTCTGATTACAAATCGGCTCCTGCCTTTGCCTTCTTTCTAGGCAGAGGCCAGGACACGGTCATTTTGCTTCAGTTACCTACTAAATAGTCAGCTTAATTACTCAGCAAAAGTTTGGTTGAGACACTGAAGTCAAGACTTCTAGGAATCTTTTATCAAAAAAAAGCTACTCTTGGTCAGGGGAGGTGACATGATGCACGCCTTTAATCCCAGCACTCAAGAGGTAGATGCAAGCAGACCTCTGTGAGTTCAGGGACAGCCTAATGACAGAGAGTTCCAGGACAGCCCAGAGCTACAAAGGAAGACCTGCTTTTAGGGGAAAAACAAACAATAATTTCCTCATTAATTGTTTCTACATATATCCGTGTGTGTATGTGGACGTCAGCGCACCACCGCACATATGCGGAGGTCAGAGGACAACTGGTGGGAACTGGTTCTCTCCTTCCACTGGGGATGACGCTCAGGTCACCGGACAGTGGGTGCCTTTTACCTGTGAGTCACCCCATCAGCTACCCCTCTTTAAAACAGAGGCTGCAAGCCACTGGGAGTAATACAAGAACTCATTTGTTGGTGTACTTTATGTCCGCAATGCCTCATGCAAAACAATGCTTGAACCTGCCAGCTGACAGTCCGCCTACAGCACCGGTGATACAGTGCTATAGGAGATATCCAAATACACACACACACACACACACACACACACACGGAAACACACATGTGCATATGGAACACAACCAGACACGAAAGACGCCCTTTCAAAGAACATGTAAAGGGAAATTGAAAACTTTCTCAACTTAAGTGAAGAATTAGAGACTCTTCTAAGACTACATTTTCAGAAGCAGAAAGAGAATCCAGCCACCAAATCCAAGTGAATTGCTCACACAGGGGCGAGGACAGCACAGCCCTACAGCACACTGCAGAGCAGACACATCCACACAGACGCTCACTCCTCCTCCTTGGAAATTCAATGACCTTAAAACTTACTTGTTTCATAGTAAATATAAAACTGTCTAAATAAAAATAAAGGCAGCTATGAAGGTGACCCTGTGACCCCAGCACTGGGGAGGCGATGGGAAGAGCACAAGTTCAAGACCAGACTGGGCTTCCTGACTCACTACCCTCTTCTCTGACAAAACAGAAAAATAGGGCCTGTGAGAGAGCTCCAAGGAAAACCATTTGCCACACAAGCCCAATGACCATCCCAGAAGCTAAAGGGCAGCCATGTCTGCAGAATACACAGCAGAAACAAGAGATCCTCTCTCAACAGGGAAAGAAAAAAAAGCTACTCTTGGTCAGGGGAGGTGGCAAGAGATCCTCTCTCAACAGGGAAAGAAAAAAAAGCTACTCTTGGTCAGGGGAGGTGGCAAGAGATCCTCTCTCAACAGGGGAAGAGCCAGTTCCTGAGGTGTCCTGACCCCTACACCTACCCAGGGCACACATGGGCTGAGTCGTGCACATGCGCTCTCTCTCTCTCTCTCTCTCTAGCTCCGCTAGCTCTTCATCACTCCATCCCTCTCACACACACACACTCATACACTCATTGTTAAATGAGCAAATAAAGAAGGAACTAGTTGTCTTCATTCCCGTGACTGCTTGGTCAGCAATGAAAACAAGCATGCCCACAATCCCAGCACTTGGGAAGCCGAGGCAGGAGGATCACTCACTGCCTGTCCAGTACATGAGACTGTCTCAAAAAAAAAAAAAAAAAAAGTATTGCTAAAGTAAAATCTTCAAAGAACTACATATTTATTTGGTCACAGGTGGCACACACCTTTAATCCCAGCAGGTCTCTGAGTTTAAGGTCTGCCTGGTCTCACAGCCAGTTCCAGGACAGCCAGACTTCAAACCTCGAGGGTAAAGGAGCTACAGTGCCCCTGCCTCCAGTCCACACTGCACACGGCAGGCCCATTTCAGGAGGATGGGAACTCCTTTACAGGAGCAAGAGGCAGAGGGCCACGGAACACACAGGGAGGGCGTGGGCGTGCACCAAGGCTCAATCCCCCGCTTACTTGGAAGGATTCTAGGTTTTAGTTATTATGGTGTAGGGTGTGTGTTTGTGTGTGCACGTAAGACCACATGCCATGGCATATATGTGGTAGACAGAGAACAATTTCCAGGGCTCAGTTCTCTCCTTCCACGTGAGTTCCAGGAATTAGACTCAGGCCATCAGGTTTTTGTGACAAGCACTTTTACCCACTTGCTAGCCCCAGAATTAATATTTTATCAAAGTCCCATGTGTTAAACGAACATACAAAAGTGTATCTCTGCTGTTAACAAGAAGGAGGAACCATCTCTCTCCCCTCTGACTGCCACAAAAGTTCTGAATTAAACACAGCAATCAAATTTCTTAGAGAACTAAAAAGAATAGCAAGGCATGCAGGAGGGTCCATTGGGGCCCACAGGACAGTGGATTTCCTGCTGCAAAAAGGAAAAGAAAAAAATCTTCACTTCCTGGCTTTGACCGAAGAATGGCCTCGTCCTTGTGCCCCAATTCACAAAACAGCACAGTGGACACAACTAAAACTGCTGAAATGACTTCATCCTGCCGGAGGCTTGAGAAAAACCCAAGCAAGCCACAGGCACAAGGTAAAGTTCTCTTCTTTTTTTTTTTTTTTTTTTTTTTCTTTGTCATTTCTCTACTCCTGGCTCAGGCCTAGAACACCAGAAGTGATTTATTTACACATATAGGGTGTTTTGCCTGTGTGTGTGCATGTCTAGTACCCACAGAGGCTCTGAGAGGGGTTGGACCCCCTGGAACTGAACTACAGATGACTGTGAGCGGCCATTTGAGAGCTGGGAATTGAACCGACCCCTGGAGAAGCAGCCAGAGCACCTAACCCGCCTCTCCAGCCCCCCAGGGTAAGGTTTTTGAACATTTGTCACCGTTTCCATGCATACGGGCTATTCGGTGTGTGTGTATGTGCTCTATATGGCCACAAGCCTGTCCACCCCTGGAGCTGGTGCTGTGAGCCACCTAACACGAGTGCTGGGGACGGGACTCGGCTCTCTACAAGAACAATGCATGTTCTCAGCCACGGAGCCATTTCTCTAGTCCCTAAAACAGTATTCTTAAAGCATCAATTATTACTTAGACAAATCACCATTAATTTTTTAAACTTAATACTATCACATTCTCTTCTATGAAAATTAACTTCCAAATTACAGTTTCAAAAAACGTGAATGATTTACTCAGTAGGAGACTAGTAAGCAATGTCTCTTGAGGGGAGATGAGAGAAGCCGCGTGATCACCTGCTCACTGTCCTGGTGACACATGCCGCTGCGGATGGAAAGAACTGTACACAGACTGGCCGGCGCCTTCTGCCCCTTCTAAACCCGCTGTACCCTTCCGGACACTCTCTGCATTTTTGCTTTTCTAGAAAGTAAACCTGAGGCCTCAGGAGATGGCTCAGTGGCTGCTCTTCCAGAGGACCTAAATTTGGTTCCAGGACCTACTTGGCAGCTATCTGTAACTTCAGTTCAAGGCTGTCTGATACACTCTTCTGGCCTCCATGGCTACTACACACACGAGGAGGATGTAGATACATACAAATAAAACACACATGCACATAAAATAAAATCTAAAATACTAATAAAACTCTGACAGAAGAAGAGGAGGTGCTGAGTCTGGAGCTGGGCCTGGTGTGTTACATACCCCCTTCAGTCCTACAGTCCAGAGGCACAGGCAGGAGGATCTCTGTGAGCCAAAGACCAGCCTGGTCTATGTAGGAAGTAGGCCAGGGATACACAGGGAGCCCCTGTCAGTAAATACAAGTGGACTGGCACAGTACTGTAGCATTCAGGAGCCAAAGGCAGGAGGCTGCTCCCAAGAGCCCAAGGCCAGAGAGCAGATGCCAGGGAGTGGAGAGAAGGAGGGGTATGAAAATGTCAACCTGCAGTTTCTGCTCATCCGAGGAAGACATTTCTCTTGGCCAAGTTAAGAAGGGAGAGTTTCTAAGAGTCTTTTCTCAACTCCACTTTTGCCCACCGTGAACTCTGACAGATCCTTCGGGAAGCACCTCCCCCAGGCAAGCTGCTGGCCACAGATCTGCGGCTGGCAGCCACGGGCACTCTCCTTGCAGACGTCAGTATCTAGGAAGCCCTGGTCACTGGAAACATCAGGAACAGCACAGCCAACACCGCAGGTGTGTCAAGGCCAGAGGCCAGAGTGCAGATACTGCGCACCATGGACAGAGAGCGCCCGACCTGCCCAGTGGGGGTTCTCATCCTGCTGACCCCGCCGGAGAGGACAGCAGCCCCACACCTCAGCCTGCACATCTGCAGAAGCAAAGGCTTCCCAAATACTTTCCCTTAATCTCTTGCCTTGGCCTCTACGGTCCTACAAAGTAGGAAGAGATTCCTGGTCCCACATGACAAAATACCAAATCTTAGCCATTAAGAAAGTTTAACAATATGTATCATTTAGAACCTTTCCACCTCAGCCTTTCTAAGGCTGAATAAAAGGACTAGTCTTCTATTCACAATGTTTATTTTACTTTTAAAGCAAATATTTGTTTCCATAGTGGCAAAACCCTGCAAAGAAAATGGCATGTCAACTGAAGAGCAGTTAGTGAAAAGATGGGATGTGCTGGCCATACAGCACCCAGAAGAGAAGTCACAACATGCTCAAAGCCAGCACAGACTGCTCCTGAGCAGCTACGCAAACCCAGCAGAGCTGCCCTGCAGCAACCTGGAGGGTGCGCTTTGTATTGGGGAGCACAGGCGGCTGGGCAAACTAACAAGAAACAAACCACTGCATGGCAGTCCTCTGACAGACACCAAGAAACAGAACACAGGGCTCCAGAGAAGCTCGGACACAGGCAGCACAGGCTGTCGAGAGGCCCCGTGAGCTGGAAAAATGGAGGTACTCAAGAGGACAGGGGCCAGAACAAATGAGGGTAAAAGTTAGAAGCCAGAGGCGACAAGCAGATAAAAGGTAACCAGAAAACCAGCCTGAAAGGAAGAGTGGAGATAAAGGGCAGCTGGGGCCTTCAAGGCAGAGTAAATGCTCAGAATGAAAACACACACACACACACACACACACAAGCATAAGCCGCACAATTCTGAAATGTGCAAAGCAGATAATTATGAGATAAAGGTCTCCCAGACGACCCAAGAAAGCCACAGGAAGGGAAAGCCAGATCCGTCAGCAAATGGGGCTGCAATGAGCAGACTCAATGGAGGTTTAAGAAAAGCCAGATTCCTAGACCTTCGCCTACCTCCACGCAGCCAAGAGAACAGCCCTCCTTGCTCAGGCACAGAGAGCAGAGCTGGTCTCTAGGAGACAAATAGAGAGTCCCTGGCCAGTGTACTGAAAACACAGACGGGGCGAACACCTTTCACAGAGGAGGCTCCATGCTGATGTGACCAAGTCGCCGGTGAAGATGCTGAGTGGACGCAGGAGATCTCTGGAAACCAGAGAGAAGAACTCATACAGGAAGAGCCATGCAAAGGGAAGAGTCTGGACACACATCCATGAGTGATACGGAAAGTAAACCTAACAATCCCCAAGAAACATATTTAAGGGGAAAAATCATGGTACACCATGTAACTTAGCTGTAAATAGCATTTACAATCATAATAATATGAATACTGAATATCAATCTAACATCTACTCAAAACTACGGTTATATGGAGAGGAAGAGGAACAAAAAATGTGAAAGAGCCGAGGACCAGAAGAAATACACACATGCCACTTACAGGTAAAGCCCAAAGCAGGAGAGTTGAAAGCAGTAATCTCCGGGGAGCAGGAAACAGATGCCAGAGCTAGGGGAATAGCTGCCTGTAGAGATCCTACCTACAAAACTGAATTTTGGTTTTGGTTTTTCCAGACAGGGTTTCTCTGTGTAGCCCTGGCTGTCCTGGAACTCGCTCTGTAGACCAGGCTGGCCTCAAACTCACAGATCTGCCTGCCTCTGCCTCCTGAGTGCTGGGATTAAAGATGTGCACCACCACAGCCAGCTCAAACTAAACATTTTAAGTACATAAACACAAAATAGTATTTCATAAAATCAAAGTATTTATACAATAAATTAAGATAATGAGTGGGGCAATCGGCCACAGGCCCTGTTTCATAGAGACATTTTATAGGCTACAAGAATAAAAACCATTTGGTTCAGTCTTTAACTTACCCTTCCTCCCTCATACCCTGCAGCAGTTCTCAAACACATCTGTAACATGCAGATTGCCTGTTACACACAGCATTGTTCATGCGCTCACTTACTAAGTGAAGAGGAAGCGAGGGGGCGAAGGGCCAGGCCATGCTCAGGGGCCGCACACAGGAGTGCCCAAAGCAAGCGCGATTCTCCTCCACAGTCCTTTCCTACAGGGGCAGGAGACTTCTGTAACCACACACCAGAGTGAGTTTTCAAAGGGCTTGTGAAAAGATGGACAACCATGTGGCGGAGGGTCTTTGACACACGTGCTGGGAAAGTCAGATGTCCACACATAGAATGTGCACCATGTAAATGAACTCAGGGGGTCAGGACCTAACCCTGAGAGGGACGCTAAGAGAGCAAGCCGGCCTCACCAAAGAGGGAGTAGCAGGGTTTTCTAGACTAAACCGTGGTGTGATAGTGCACGACCAGACTTCAGCACTCTAAAGGATAAGGCAGGAGGAATGTGAGTTCAATACCAGCCTAAGCTAAATAAAAAGGTCTTTTTAGTTCATTTTATTTTATTTCAAGGCAGCGTTGCTCTGTAGACATAAGATTATTGTGTAATTCAAATGCTGATTTCTATAAACCCCCTTCCCATATCTGGTTACAAGTCTTGTTCTGAGAATCTCCTGTCTCACTGTTGTGTAAACACTGCTCCCCAACTATCCCTGATATGCCAATAAAGCAGCTTACAGCCAGTTGCTAAGCAGGGAACAGAATAGGGCTAGACTTCCTGCCAGCCAGGGGAGGAAGAGTTAAGGGAGGAAGTAGAGAATTCAGCCAAGGGAGAGGTCAAAGAGAGATAAGGAGAAGGAGCTGGAGCAGGAAAGCTGCGAAGTGCAAGCAATCCTGGGTTGCCAGTGGGAGGAGACCAGATTAGCTTGAGGGTTAAAAACAGAGTAACAACTGCTCAGTTATTGTGTTGTGAAGCTTATTAAACAAATATAAGAGTCTTAATTATTTGTGTGATTGCTGGATTAAAAGAGAAACTAAGAAACACACACAGTTTTAGAAAAATAAATAACATTTATGTGTGTAACTTTGGCAGTCCTGGCACTTGCCATGAAGACCAGGCTAGCCTCAATAGACAGACAGACAGAAGAATGAGGCAAATGAGCCTGTAACGAAGACTGTTGGGGGCTGGAAAGAAGGCTGAGCAAGTTAAAGTGTACTGGCCGCTCATCCAGAGGACCCATAGAGACACAAGTTGCTGGAAAGAGGCCAGCGGGCTCGGGGTTGCAGGCACTCAGGACGAGTTCTGTGTCGTGGGTTCACTCAGTGTACACACTGCGGCTGAACGACATAGTATGGAGAAATGACCACAAAACATATTTTAAACTATCAGCTAATGTGTGAAACAAACCTCTGAAGATCTCGGAACGGAAGGGAGAGAGCAGAAGAGCTTGGGCCTGTAGGGCACATGAATCAACTCAACGCAAGCCTCTGTGGGCAGTCCAGCACTGCCCTCCATGCTGAGCCCTGCTGTAAGAACCGACACCCACAAAAAGAACACGCTTGGCACTAAACCATAATATGCTGCTAAAGGATGCTTCCGAGCTTATTGGTACAGTAAGGCAGGCAGGATTTGGCTCCCACAGTGAGCAACCCTGACGGCATGGAACACAGGCAGGTGCATCTCCTCAAGGAGAAAGACAAATACTGGGCCTGCACTGCCCCATGAGTTCACAGCACCCAACGCAGAAAGCAGCCGAGAACGCGTGCAAAGTGCTGCAGGGGAGCTGGGAGAAAAACCAGATAGCTCTGAAAGACACTCAGCGCCAGGAGAGCAGGGCCTTCCCTGTCACACGGGGAGGCTGAGGCCGGAGGATTTTGAGATTGGGGTAAGCCTGGCCTATTCAGTGAAACCATGTTCCACTAATAAAATCAAATAAAGATAAAAGGAATGTCACAATCTGTGCCAGCACAGTAAGCTGTGGCTCAGTCACAACTACGGCGCTCAGGCCTGTGACAGTACGCAGGGAAGATGTGAAGGAATGCCACCAGCAGCCACCTCAGTGTGCGAGGAGCCTGTCACCTTGCTGTGACTTATCTATGGCTCTTACACTTTCTACATGAACACGTTGTCCTATGCGTATGAAGAGTTTAAGAAGTTTTAAAATCAAATTTTGAGGAGGCACATGCCCAGCTTCAGCCCCAGCGCCTGAAGCCCTGAGGCGCTAGCTGGACACTCACTCCCTGCTGAGCCTCAGTTCAAGCGCACACTGCCACCACAGCAGTCAGCGGGCACCACCACACTCTTCATAAATCCTTCGACCACCAGAGCGACGGGCCACGTAATGTAGAAACGGGCACCCACCATGACTTCCATGTCAGTCACAGGTCGTCACTTCCAAAACCCTGCAACCCTCAATGGGGCAACACACAACTTCTTACACGACTGCTTTGTTGGCGAGGCCCGTGGCCAACATGACCCGAGGGGCCTGCACAGAAGACAGCGGACAGCAAAGCCACGGGCACAGAGGAACTGACTGCTTGCCCGAAGCGTGGGCTGCGAGCGGGGTGGGGCCTCACAAGATGTGGGAACGTCTTTCACTCTGATACACTTGGGGCCTGGACAACTCTGCAAACACACTAGAGATGCTGTGCCCCACTTGAGAGCTTCAAAATTAACAGAACACAAGTCATTATCTCCAAAAGAAATCTCATGTTTTTTAAGGGTGAAAAAATTAAAGACATTTTATAAAAGTTAAGAATTTAAACTATTTATTTCTATACCTCTTTTTTTAAAGGCAAGGGGAGAGTAGTAACAGAAACAGAAATAAAAAAATGGCTAAAACTAAAGATTAAATGATGTTTAAAAAAAAAAAAGAAAGAAAGGCATGATAACACACACATGTAATCAATCACTCGGGAAGCAGAGGAAGGCGGATCTCTGTGAGACAGCCTGGTCTACTAAGTGAATCCAGGACAGTCAGGGATACACAGGGAAACCCTGTCTCAAAAAAAAAAAAAAAAAAAGGGGGCTATAGAGAAGGCTCAATGGCTGGAAACACTGGCTGCTCTTCCAAAAGATCCAGGCTCAGTCTCCTGCACTCACATGGGTTCTCAGTCCCAGGAGACCCAGCATCTTCCCATGCTATGGGCACCAGATACACAAGTGGCACACACACCTACATGAAGGCAAAACACTACAAAACAATTAACAAGAATAGGCTCCTGCCCGCCAAGCCTGCTGACCCAAGTTCCACCCCTGGATCCTAAATGATGGGAGAACCAATCCCACAAACTGTGCTCTGACAGGGCAGTTCCGGCCTACTCTCTGCCTTCTGATTAAACTAATCCCTTCCTGGCCCCTTCCTCCTTCCCTTCCTCCCTTATTGAGATGGAACCTCACTTTTTAAGCCCAGGCTGGCCTCAAGCTCATAATCCTCCTACCTCAGCCTCCAAGTTCTAAGATTGTGGGTATGCCCAGCACACCTGGCCTTAATAATTTTCAATAAGCTAAAATAAACAATGGAGATACAGAAAAGCCTGCCAGGGACTAGGGGTAGCACACTCAGTAACCCCCGCAGAGGCCAAAGGGTCAGGGGTTCACAGTTATCTTTGCACATAAGGGTTTCCAGGTCAGTCTGGAATGCATAAGATCCTCTCTCAAAATACAGAACAACAACAAGCCTGTCAGGCTCCCAGGAGAGCCCCCGGGGCCTCATTATACAAGAAACCTTTATGTAGCTATTAATAAAGCAATGGCTATAAATGATTTCTCCATTCTTTTAGGTTGGTTTTCATGAATATTCATAATTATATTCTGAGGAGTTGAATTTTTTAATGCACTTGAGAGGGTCCTAGTTGCACGAAGAAGATGACTGGGAAAAATAATGAAGAAAGCATTCAAAAACTCAGCAGAAATGGCCCGGGGTGGTGGTACATGCCTTTAATCCTAACGTAACTCAGGAAGGAGGTGGAGACAGGTGGATCTCTGGGAGTTCAAGGCCAGCCTGGTCTACATGGTGAGTTCCAGGACAGCCAGGACTACCCAGTGAAACCCTGTCTTGAAAACAAAGTAACAAGTAGCTGGAGAGTTGGCTCAGCAGATAAGAGCACTTGTTGCAAAGGACCTAGGTTCGATTCCCAGGACCCACCACAAGGCTCACCACCTCCTCAAGTGGCAGAATGTGTGGGACACAGACACACATGAAGGCAAAACACACATACACATAAGATAAAAAATAAAACAAGTCTAAGGAAAAAGAAAACAAACAAAAATTAAAACAAGAAAACCCAGCAGAATCCTCAATTCCCAAAAATCACCCAACAAATTTTGCTCAAAGCTGTACTGCACAACAGAAATGAAAGCGGGTTCCTTCTTTGCCAGACACGGTGGCCATTGCTCTGTATCCTCAGCACTAAAGAGGCAAGAGAACCAAGTGGAAGGCCGGCCTCAGCTGCAGAATTCAGGTATGTAGTGAGAGTTTTGGAGTTTTATTTTCTTTTAAAAAACACAGAAATAGTACAAGACTATGGTTTCCTTTTAATCCCAGGTGTGGGGACCCAGGTTGCTTTGGACTGCCCACAGCAGCTGACTGTGATTGGCCTCGCACTCTAGCAGAGGCGTGGTTCTGCAGCTGCGGAGTTTATGCGACTGTGTGACACGCAGACTTCTCTTCAGAGGACTGTAAATGGTAGGCCCCGAGAGAGAGGGTTGGTGGGTGGTGGCTTGTTGGCTGCTGTTGGTCTCGGTTGGTTGCGTAGTCATGAGCAAAGAAACAAGAAAAAGAAGAAATTAGGCATCCTGGCATCGAAGGTCAAATTTGCCTCAAGGAACCCTAATTAACAGGAATTAGCGAAACAGTACTAACGACCCCTTTCTGACTCCTGATTTTATTCGGGGATCTCTCCTTTCCTCTCTATCCCATTTTCTCTCAAATCTAGTGTCAGAGGTTTGAAAGAGAAGAAAAAAGGGTGGAAAGGGGTAGAAGAAAGAAGAACCCACAAAGTAGCAAATGCCAGTTACAAGCCCATCTCCAAAAAGAGGGAGGAGAGTTAAGAGGAAAAGGGGAAAAAAAAAGAGGAGGAGGAGAAACAGCAGCAGCCAGGAGCAGGCAGGGCACACACCTGTAAGCCAGGCTGAATAGCAGCAAGTTCAAGGTCAGCAGCTACAAAACATCCCAGAGCACGCTGTTCTAAACACTAAACTTAAACAGGAGACCTCAGGCAGGTTTTAGAATTTAATGTCATGCATTACAGATAGGTAATCGGGTCTGAAAACAGAACTCGGTGTCTAGACACCTCTTTCTCTCTTTAAATAAATTTTTAGGGGTGTGTGTGTGCCTGTGTGAAGGTCAGAGGACAATGTGCAGAAGTTGGTTCTCTCCTTCCGCTACGTAGGTCCCAAGGTTCAAACTCAAGCCAACAGGTTTGGCAGCAAGCGTCTCTACCCACTGACCCACTTCACCCTCTCATCTCAGTCCACCAGCTAAGGAAGAAGACATATGGCCCATCTAACTTGCAAACTGGAAAATTTCTAGAAAATCTAACACTGCCTGTGTCACTGAGAGCTTTTTAAAAAAGGAACAAGTCATAACATTCAGTCATTTAAAAATTACTCAAGTTGTTTCTCGGCCTTAAGATCAAGCATAAAAATTGCTGAGAACAGTGACTGAGGTGTGCGTCAGTGGCAGAGCACTTGTCTGGCATAGGAGGGACCTGGCTTAGTCTCCGGCATCGCACACTCATTATGTATGGACACACGCTCTTGAGAAAGCACCCAAAAGCCCCAAGACATGCGCTGTAGGGCTCCAAGGAGTTGAACAGGTGCCAACACCCTGGTAAAGACAAAGCTCAGCGCTCACATCAGCCTAGCCAACTTTTAAAGCAGCCGGCTCTCAGCCCTGACTTGTTCAATGAAGGCAATGCAAATTTACAGTCCAACCCCGGAGCAGCGGCACGCAGAGCCCCACTGCTGAGATACGTTCTATTTTTAGTTTCAATGATCATGCAGTTAGCTAATTGCCATAAAATTTAAACTTTAACTCAAAGACATGAACGCGCTGTAACCTCTATCTACTACAGAAAGCTCACACATACTACCGTAAAACTGTGAATGACTAAAAAAACCCTGCAGTTGCCTAAAGAACTTCAGTCCTCAGCGAACTTACTGAACACTGGGATGTGGGAGAGAAAAGAAAAAAATCACTTCTTTGTCTTGCAGTTTAAAAGACTCCAATACAAACTAGGGCCACAGCTCAGCGGCAGAGTACCTGCCTAGCATACCGGGGCCTTGGGTTCAATTCCCAGCACCAACAGTGGAGAGAAAGGGGTGCCAATAAATGTACTCTGTAACTAACTAAAAATACTCAGTCCACAGGCCTGCAGAGTGTGTCTGTGTAAACTGCAAAAATATTCACAGACACACAAAACACACTTACACGTTAAAAGACATCCCAACCTGCTCTCTAGTTTTTCCTTGAGTCTGTTCTGTCTGAGAAGAACTCACATAAGCACAGACAGTATACCTCACCTACAGTTGTCACCGCAGGGGACATGCAGAAAGAAATAAACTTGCTACTCGGCTCTTTTAGACTCAGCACTGGGGGACAGCAGCACTAAAATAAATGTTTTTCCTATATTATCCTCAATGCATACACTTTTAAAGTTATAATTTTATGAGAATGAGTGTTCTGCCTGCATGTGTGCACGTGCTTGCCTGGTCCCCACACAGGCCAAAAGAAGATGCCAGATGCCCCAGGACTAGACGGTTGTGAGCTGCCATGTTTCGGGGACTGGAAATCAAACCTGGTCCTCTGGAAGAACAGCCAGTGCTCATAACTACTGAGCCATCTCTCCAGACACTACCTTGTTTGTTTTGTTTTGTTTTTCGAGATAGGTTTGGCTGTCCTGGACTCATTTTGTAGACCAGGCTGGCCTCGAACTCATAGAGATCCACCTGCCTCTGCCTCTGCCTCCCTGAGTGCTGGGATCACAGGCAGGGGCCACCAGCCCAGCTACACTACTCATTTTTTTTAATAATTTAAAATTATAAACATTTATTCTGTAAATTCTTTTTTAAACTTTTTTATTTTTATCATTTGTTACAATTTATTAAATTTGTATCCCAGCTGTGGCCCCTCCTTCATCTCTTCCCAATCCCACCCTCCCCTTCCATCTGACCCTAGCCTATCAGTTTCATCAGGACTGGCTGCATTGTCTTCCTCTTTGGCTGAAGGTGAGTGGGTTCCAGTGGGACTTGTCCCATGCCCCTTGGCACATCACTCTGCAGCCCCATGGAGCAGTGAGTGCATGGCTTTGTTCTGCTGCAGAGACTATTTGAAGCTCTGTGGGAAGGCCTAGCAACTCCACCCATCCTGCCCCGACTCCTGGCCTGAACTTCGCAGCTTAGGAATGAACAGGATTTGAATTCAGATACCATGCAGGTAACAGTGCTTGCGGCCTGAAGATGCAGGCATGCCAGCCTTGGTCTAGTGGTCCAATCCTTGGAACCAGTGCAAGGTAGAAGAGGGCTGGTTGCAGACTGCCCACTGATGCTCACTCAAGTCAGAGGTCACTTAATTTATCTGTAAGCATGTGTACACACATGCTTGTATGTGTGTCTGCAGTATCCCTCTGTGTGTACATGTGTGTGTGTGCGCCCGCGTGCGTGTGTGTGTGTAGGTCAGAGGAAGACTATCAGGAGTCAGTTTTCTCCTTCAAGTCCCGGGGGGACTGACTCTGAGTTATCAGGCTTGGCAAAAAGAACCTTTATGTGCTAAGCCATCTTTCTAGCCCTTGTTTTTTTTTTTTTTTTGTTTTTGTTTTTGTTTGTTTTGTTTTTTATCATTTTTCCAGATAGGGTTTCTCTGTATAGCCCTGGCTGTCCTGGAACTCACTGTGTAGACCAGGCTGGCCTCAAATTAACAAGATCCACCTGCCTCTGCCTCCCCCCAAGTGCTGGGCTCACAGGCGTGCCCAGCACACCTGGCTGCCCTTGATCTCTCAAGAGGTTTCGGGACAATGAAATGAGGCAGGGCTTATCTGAAAACAACTGACACTAAAACCCTGGATCTCCATGTGCACAATGGCACACTTGGACTGCTGTCTGCCAACACACAGAGGCAGACCATCAGACCTGAGTGTGAAAGCTGAAACTCCAGGACGGACTAAGGATCTCTGAGATGCACACTTCTTAAGGTTTGTTATTTTATGTGCCTGGGAGTTGTGCCTGCCGTGAACCATGTGAGTGCGTGGTGCTGAACACAGCTGGAGAGAGCGCCTGAACTGAAGGTACAGGCAGTTGTGAACTACCATGTAGGTGTGAAGAATCACACCTGGGTCCTCTGAATTTTGACTGTGCTCTATCACACTGGGGCCAGGTGTGGAATTTTCCAGTTGTGGCATAATGTCAGTACTCAAGCATTTCAGGTTTTAGATTTCCAGATTAGGGATGTCCACCTTGTACAAACACTTCAAAAAGGCCTGGGTGGCGGTGCACACCTTTAGTCCCAATACTTGAGGCAAAGATGGGCCAGCCTGGTCTATAAAGCAAGGGTCTAGGACAGCCAGGACTACAGAAAGAAACCAGTTCACAAAAAACAAGAACAAAACACTTCAAAAACAAACACTGAAAACTAAAATTAAATAAAACTACATCTACCCTGAGACAAACAACTCCACCACTGGCTGTAGCCAGCATATGGGCACCCAGACAGACAAGAACGGTCCTGAGTCAGAACTGCACACAGAGCTCGTGCCCATCAGCAAGCGGACAAACAAGTCAGCACAGCTCTAAACCTAAGTACTGTGAACAACGAAAAAGAAAGCACTCCGCACCAACGCACCAAACAGAACACTCGTCCTGCTCGGGAAGCCAGAAACAAAAGAAAACATTCCTGAGATGCCATTTACGCACGTAAAGGCAAAAATGGGTAGAAGCTGTGCACCCCGAGTCTGGGCCTACTGCTCACAGACATGCTTGCTGGGAAAGGACACTGAGATAATGGAGATGTGTGCCTTCTCCTTGGCTATCTCAAGTAGCCCAGGCTGGACTCCAACTCACTGTACAGCTGAGGATGACTTGAATTCTTAGGCTTCCTGGCCCACCTCCAGCTGTATACCAGCACAGGCAGTTTCATGCGGTGTGGGGACCTTAGTTCTTCTGCAAAACAGATGGGGCTACACCCTTGGCTGCATCCCCGCCAATCTTTCCTTCCTGACCACCATAGCAGCTCCAAGGCTCGTTCCTTTTGTAAAAAGGGCAACGTAGATTCACTGAACTACTGAACTCAGTTTTACAAACTTTAAAAAAGTGCTCTGAGGTTTGGAAAGGGGGCCAGGTAAGAGCCCTGGCTGACCTTTCAGAGGACCCCGGCTCAGTTCTCAGCTCACACATCAGGGAGCCATGCCCCTATACCTCCAGTCCAGGCTAGTCAGGCCCGAAAGACACTGTCTCAAAAACTACACAAGGCACAAGCAAACCTGAAGGCCTTTTCCCTGGTTGTCCTGCTCTTGTGCGTGTTTACTGGCTGCTTTGCTGAGGCGCCGTCTCAGTGGACGGCTGCCGACTCTGTTCTAGCCTTGGCCCTCGGGTCCTTCGAGCACTGCCTCCCTAACTATGCACACTTCCAAGCTGCTCTCAGCCAAAGGCCAGGAGGAGCAGAGTCCGCCACTGTCCCTAAGCGGGGAAGCAGCTGGAGGAATGCAGAACTGATGTTTACATTAGGCCCTGGGATTAGGAGTGTGCGCTTTCTTCCTCTTTCTCTTTATCATTAAGCACGCGGTGAGGGGAACACAAGGCTACACAGCCTTCACCTTAACAATCTTAGTGGAGGCGAGAGCACTGCAACCATTAAACCACAATCACCACAAGAAGCAGCCCAGGCTATTTGTTCAGGCTATTGTGGTTCTGTGTCGTCATGGGTGTGATTAAGGCTCTGGAGCCTCCCAGCACCCGCTCAGCTGGCGAACGTGTGCAGCGCTGTAAAACCCAGACGGGACTTAACATGCGGGGCACACCAAACAAGGTGCTGTGGTTGCCAAGGCTGCCAGGTGTGGCTGGGGCCCAGGTCCACAGATGGGGATCTGAGGCGGTCCCCCAAGTCCCCCTGCACACCTCCCACAGACGAGCACAGCCGAGGCTGCACACCGCTCGGGTCTGAGCAACACTGACAAGCTTCAGAGAGCAGCAACTTGGAAAGCACGGGCCTTTTCCTCTTAGAAGGGAGCACGAAGCCAGGGAAACCTAGCTCTGAAACACATCCACCCAGGTAAAAAGACGGGAGCAAGCGTGTTGGAAATCCTGAGACGAGGGTATTGATGGCCACAGCTCACGAGCTCTGCCCTCCCCTGTGTGACACTTTCCTTTGTGAGGTACAGATGCAAGAGCAGACGGCGTCAGATTCCAGGAAGCCCCAGGCCTGGAAAGGTGTCAGACAGTGTGCAGTTGTCACAGGAGAGTGTGCAGGCATCACACGACAGTGCGCTCGCACACCCTCCAGACTGGAAGGCTCTGAGGACAGTGGATGCCACCGAGAGGCAGGACAGACATCCTTCCTGATAGGATGGATTATCTGCAGCAGCTGTGGCGACCCCGGACCAGGCCCTGATGTGCAGGGTGGAAGGCGGGCGGCAGCACAGGTTTTAACAGCCAAGGCCTCCGGCCTGGAGGCCAGCAGTTCTTCTCACACAAGGACGCAGACTTCAGTCCGGCTCTGAGTCTCACGCCATGCACATCAGGACCCACCACATTTTCAGCATTTCCACAGCAGGGCACAGAGGCACGTTTGTGTGGTAAAACACGAACACTTTCCCAGGAATGAAATACTCGCTGAGGAATGGCTTGGGACACTAAGCATTTTCTGCCTCAGCCTCAGTTTCACTCTGGCATCCCCTGGGCCACTCTAAGCCTGAGCTGTGACATCACACTTCCTCCATCCGCCTAACTGAAACTTGACTTTCCTGAGCCTGCCTGGCACAGCGGCCAGACTGTTCTCACGAGCACAGTACATGCTGCTGCGAGGAGACAAGTGCGAGGGCGCTGTCGGCCGGCACAGCCAAGGGCTGGGCTTTCATGAGCCCGAGTGCAAAGCTGCGCACACGCACTTGTATTCAAGCAAGTTCTCTCTGTGAACTGGACTACAAGTGCTCAGGAATCCACAGCCCTTCAGGAGCACTCCAGAGGCTGAGACCGCAGGTGACACTTATCAGAGTGCGCTCGCCTTTAAAGACGACCCAGGCAAACGTTCCAACAGCTTAGAGGTCCTTAATGTTCACAACTTTATTCATAATTGTGTGAGTGTGACTGGGGGAGTGTGCTTGTCATGCATGTATGAGGTCAGAGGGCAAGCTACAGGTTCTTTCCTTGTTTCGAGGGTCCTGGAGACAGAAGTCAGGCTGCCAGGCTTGTGGGCCAGCACCTCACCCAGAGCCAGGGAACACCTTAGGTAAGGGTGTTTACAACGAGTGCTCTCAGTGGCGTATTTTATCAGGACTATCATCACCGACCAAACTGAGCACAAGTTTTCTGAGCCACCTCACCTTGTTCCCAGAGATCCACCTGCTTCTGCCCAGACCCCGCCCCAGTAAAGGCCACACCACCACACCCGTGTAAATCTCTTGTCCTTTGAATGCTTCCTGTTGTCCTTTTTTCTTGTTTCTCCAGTGCTGACAAAGAAAATGTGAGTTAGTGATACAAGATAAATAAGAAATTTTAAAAGTAATGAACTTTACAGCAACACTGTCATTCTGAAGAGAAGTACCTAAAAAACATTTGATGCAGAAAAAGGTCTCTGAAATCAAGTTTGCCAAAACTAGTTGCAAACAAAAGTTACATGATTGTTTGTACTTTAATCCAAAATTCTCTGGTCTCTTTTTCTTTCTATTGCTTAAATTGTAAACAAATTTTAAATCTAAGAACATAAAAAATGTAGTTAAGGAACTATGTAAAACACAGAGATGGTTTTTAAAGTTTCAATACTAAAACTAGATTACACATGTAACAGTGTCCAGAGCTCACCCTTCTCCAACTCTGAGTACGTTACCTGTGCACCTCTGTATGGAATACTACCAAAAAGTCCTTAAAACATCTAGTAAAATCAAGCCAACCCAGAAGAAAGGCACAGCCGCTAACATGGGGGAAGGCCAGGCATTCCTGCAGACCTGGCAGAACCGCATTTACATCGTGTGTGAAGAAGTGACAAGCCAAGACGGGCTGTCAGGCCCTCCTCTAAAGAAATACGAGCTACTTCAGAAGCTCGAAGAAAACGTCTTTAAAAATCTACTTAGTGTGCTCAGAGAAGCCACTGATAAAATCAAGAGTCACCGGTCTCTAGCTCCTAGACAGAGCAAACCCTGATTGAAAGGACCTGCCTGGGTCTGAAGCTGTGATCAGGCAGTGATCCCGGGATGAAGCAGCTCCAGAAAATCCTATCCAAGCAACAAAAACTGTGCAGTGCTGCAGAGGAGGGAACCACCTCAGCCCCCAAGCAGGAAGACCAGTGGGAGATCGATTCCGGCAATAATGATTCAGGAAAACACCATCCTGCTGATGTGGGAAGCCAAGAAGCTGCACTGTGCCAGCTGTGGGCTCACACCATAATCCCAGTTTGCAGGAGGATCACAAGTTCAAGGCCAACATGGATCAGAGAGCCCCAGTGAGACCCTGTCTGAAAACACTGAAAGCGAACAGCGGCACTGCCTCAGCTCCGCCACTCTGGCTCTTTATAAAGACTTGTGTTTCTAACATATATTTGTACTGGGGAATGGTGCGTAAAATAAACAGGTTTCAGTTTTGTTTTGGTTTGTTTTGTAGGGCTCAGACTCAAGTCCAGGACTTTGTGCACGGTATGGCTACTGAACTGCATTTCCAGCCGGAGAGGAGCACCGTTAGAAACAGAGTAGAGACTTCCAGATCAGCCAGCAGGCGGTGGCGCACGCCTGCAATCCCACCGTTCTGGGAGGCAGAGGCAGGCGATCTCTGAGTTTGAGGCCAGCCCGGTCTATAGAGGGAGTTCCAGGACAGCCAAGGGTACATGGTGAAACCCTGTCTTAAGAAAATAAAAATGAAGGGAGAGAAAGCATTTTTGAAAGGTGAAGACTTTAAAGTTTAGCATGCACGCTCTACGTCGTACATGCATTCCCAGTTTGGAATTATTAGTGGTGGTGGTTGTTTAGTCAGTCCCACTCTGTAGCCCAGGCTGGCCTAGAACTCACTATGTAGACTAGACTGGCCTTGAACTCAGAGATCTGCTTGCTTCTGCCTCTCATATGCTGAGACTGATGTATTATGCCACTGCCCAGAATCATTTCCAGTTTTAACAAATATATAAGAAAATAACCATTGAACTATAAGAAACATTAGTTGAATAAGGCCAATAAAGAACACAAAAAGTTACAGGAAAAGATTTAGCAGCCCCTGACGTGAGAGCTATTCTCACTGAGGCCACGGCTTTCTGTTAGAGTATTATATTCCTTTTTCCAAGAACCCAAAAGGAGTTCAAGATTCCAAAAGTAATATTTACTTAATAATGACATTATAAAAGCTACGGAGTCAAAACATTGAGGCCGAACTTGCACGTGTAGCTTGAGGACTCATGCACACACGATCACCAGCGCTGCCTCCTTTAGCGCTGCCTCCTTTGACGGCATAAGAACACTAACACGACTCAGTTGGGGTAGGAGGTGACGGGTTCCAGGGCAAGGATGTGGCAAGGCAGCAGAACATTTGCTGCGCATGTGCAAGGCCCTGGGCTCAACCTCCACGGAGGGGAAACACTTCGGAGGGTACAGAGACCCAACCTCAAAAAGACAAAGGGACAATCAGAGAAGGTGGAGGCCGGAGAGCCCACTGGTTACAAATGCTCAGTGGCGCACCCACATCAGGGAGCTCACACAGCCTGTCTCTCCAGTCCCGAAGGACCCAACCCTCCGGCCTCAGTGGATATGTCTACGGTATACACAACCTCATCTGGGCACATAAGTAAGAATAAATAAATCTTAAAAAAAATAAAGACAGCAGCTGGGAGGGGAGGATACTATAACTGCAAAATCCTCAGGAAAAAGGAACAAGGTAGGGTATATTTCTCACTGTTCCGAACAGGGACTCAAAGATCCCTGTCACTGTGTGTGTGTGTGTGTGTGTGTGTGTGTGTGTGTGTGTGTGTGTCGCATGCGATGCACAGTATGCAGCCCTGGCTAGCCTAACCTCATTACGTAGACCAGGCTAACGTCCCAATGCTGGAATTAAAGCTGTGCACCACCACACCCAGCTCCAACAAAAAATATGCTTTTTTGAATTTATTCTATCAACTATCAGAAATACAAAAAAGAGCCTAGAAAATGGTGACATTTGGGAACTTGTGAATGAGCATGAAAGTTGACAGAGGGCTACTTTCCACTTCACACTTTTGAGTTTTTCCAACAGTGTTTCCACGTCTTTAAAAAAAAAAAACAAAAAAAAAACAGCGTTCTTACAAGCATTTTGATTGTAAGAAAATTTCCTAAAATAAGACAGTGGTTTTCTACACACACACACACACACACACACACACACACACACACACACACACCCCACAGCGGCACTGGCGTGTGCAGGAACAGGCTCTGCTGCCTGTGAGGCTGAGTCTCACAGCCCTGTGGTCCTTGGGCACATGCCCACGGACAGTCCACCTCTTCCTCCAAGGACCAGCGTCTGCCTTATCCTTAGGCCATCCCAACTGACCTCACAGACACTATGACACCCTGAGGTCACAAGCCCGCCAAATCCACACTCACCACCTGACTAGGCAGGCTGGCTACAACATCGAGGCTGCTCTCTCTCCACAGTCCTCACACACTCCACTTTGCTGAAGACTATTTTCCCTCTGCTTCCATACCGACTCCATTTCCCCCACGCTCTAACTCAGGGAGGGCACCCCTGTAAGCCCACGCCTTGCCACCCAGGGGTCCAATGGGGAGAGCCCGGCCTGCACAGCCGACCTGAGCCGCGTCTACGGGGCCTCCCTCCCTACCCCAGCATGCCCGTACAGCCAAGCAAGCAGCTCTTGACTCTGCCTTTGTCCTTCCACTCTGACACAAGCCTACACCCACTGTCTCTGTCCTGACCAACTCAGCCTCTTACTCAGCCCCAGGCCTGACTAACACAGTCTGTTTCCCCACTCCCTCCCCCAGGTTCTCCACAGCTTCACGTCTAAGTGTGTGTCAGCACTGGAGCCCTACTCTGTGCCGACGCCGGCACCCCGGGCCACCTTCCTCCATTTCCAACCCAAAACACGCTGCGGTGCCTCCTGCAGCCTGCACTTCCCAGAAACTCCTCTCCTGGCACAGACCGCCTCATTCTCTCCCCTTTCTCTCCTGAAGGTCACCCTCCTCCCTTTTTGAGCACACCCACTGCCCATGACTATGTTCAGGCCTCTACGATGGAAATAAAATCTTCATTCTACCCACCAGCTGCTAGGTGTCTGTCTTTAGCCACAGCGCACAGGGCAGAGCTGGCTAATACATCAAACCATACATAAATGCAGGCAGTGTGGGACAGTGGTGGCGTCCTTGCAGAGCATGCGCAAGGCCCAGAGTCACCAGCCTAGACCAAGAATAACTGTTTAATTTTAAAAAGAGAACACTTAGCACACACACTCTGCGGACAGAAGAAGGGGCGCCAGCTCACTCGCACTATATACGGGTTCCTTCCAACAGTAACCGTCCTAAAGGATGTAAAACAGGGTCTTCTTTTCCTGCATCTCCAGTAACACAGCCAACCCCAAGTCCTCTCAGCACCAACAGAAGTATGAGCAGGGCCAAGTTAGATTCTCAGGCCAACAAAATGGCTCGGCAGGCTGTACAAGCCTGACACTCAGTCCCTGCAACCCGTTTCAAAAGCGGAAGTTAAGTGTGTTCTCATCTGTAATACCCCATACTCCTGCAGGGAGCCACAAGGCAGAGAAAACCACTCTTGGAAGATTTCCTGGCCCCTGCACATAAGCGCCAGGGTGCTTAGCTGCTGTGCTGGGACCCACTTTCACCCCCAGCACTCAGGAGCAGAGGCAGCTCTCTGTGACTCTGAGACCAGACTGGTCTACACTGTGAATTCCAGGCCAGTCAGGGCTTACAGAGACCCTGTCTTAAAAAGAGAAAAGAATCGGGGGCTGGAGAGATGGCTCAGAGGTTAAGAGCACTGGCCATTCTTCCAAAGGTTCTGAGTTTGATTCCCAGCAACTACATGGTGGCTCACAACCATCTATAATGAGATCTGGTGCCCTCTGCTGGCCTGCAGCCACACATGCAGGCAGAACACTGTATAAATAATAAAGAAATAAATCTTTTAAAAAAGAAAAACATCTGAACTGCCATCCTGGCCTCCACCTCCCGAGCACACACACCCACAGCCTCCCAAGTGCCTGGGACCACAGCTGGGACCACACACAGTCAGAACTCTCTTTTTGGTTGGTTGGTTTTTGGGTTTTTCAGACAGGGTCTCTCTTTGAAGTCCTGGCTACCCTGAAACTCACTGTATAGACCAGACCTCGAAGTCTGAGATTCCCCATCTCAGCCTCCGAGTGCTGGGATTAAAGCTGTGCCCCCATGCCTGGTTCCAATTGGGGGACCATGTATGTTCCTGGTGCTCATGGTGTCAGATCATCTGAAAATGGAGTCAGAGACAGTGTGAGCCATCTTGTCGGTGCTGGGATCAAACCTAAGTGCTCTGGAAGAATCCAGCGCTCTCAACCCTGAGCCATCATCTCTCCAGCCCAAGGTCAAAAGTAATGGAAGATTTCTGTTAGACACATATATTATAAATCTCAGTAAAATGAGGATCTGGCTATAAATTAGCTTGCTTTCTTTTTTGTGGCGGGAGAGGAAGGGAGGAGAATGTATTTCCAAGGCAGGGTTTCTCTGGTTGTCTTAGAACTCACTATGTAGACCAGGCTGGCCTCAAACTCACAGAAAACCACCTGCCTCTGCACAGTGCTGGGATTACAAGTGTGCTCCAGTAGCACCCAGCTATAGCTTAGTTTTCTGTGAAAATGAGAGACAGGTCCTCAGCCTATTGATGGCAAAGTGGCCACAGGACTTGTTGCCCAAATTCTCCTCGAAACGCTGACATCATTTCTTCTTCCACAAAGTCAGTGCCCGGCTGCAGCTACTGAACAATAGTTAAGAACTAGTAGCTACGTAATTAAAGGCTAAAAGCTGAAATTTTAGGGAGGTGAAGACACAGTTATATCACCCTGTGTAGTGAAACAGATTATGACGACACCAAGTTCCAATTATCTTCGTTCCGAAGTATCTTCACCACTTCTCATTTCACTTCCATCTGCAGTAAAAATGTCCTTCCATCCCCAAAACATAGCAGGGGCTTGTCACTCTATGCAGCTCCTTCCATCGCAGGGAATTAAAGAGATGTGTGAAGCCCACAGCCCACTCAGTCCATCAGCCTTAGCGGCGTCCCTTCTGAAGGAGTCTCCTGTACAAGGGAGAAGCAGCCACAGCTCAGCCACTATTCTGCTTCTCTAGCCTGCAGCTCGGGAGTCTGTCTTCACGCCCATCATTCAATGGCAGCAGAAGAACAAACATCGTGGTGAGCGATCTCATCAACACGTGTCTAAGACCAGGAACTAATCTTCCCCACTCTCCTCCTTTCAAAAGACCCTGAGGTAAGTAGCCTTAAATGTGGCTAACTGAAACAGAGCATCCCACAAACGCACATCGAAGTGTTCTCTGTCGCTGAACCCCAGTACAGTGAGCCCCCTCCTCTTCCTCATGACCCCAGTACAGTGAGCCCCTCCTCTTCCTCATGACCCCAGTACAGTGAGCCCCTCCTCTTCCTCATGACCCCAGTACAGTGAGCCCCTCCTCTTTCTCACTTTACTCCCTCACTCCACTAGCAGAGAAACAGCCTGGCACAGCTGGGAAAGGAGCACAGGGCGCCACTGTGTTCCCCTCTGCCCCAGCTCCCAAGAACAAGCCAAGGACGGTGCCCACACTTGTGGGGCAGAGCAAGGCACCATGCACACAGGCGTGCCTGCCCGCCGTGGCTCACGGCCGCACCCGACCTGCAGGGCTGAGACTCTTGTCTCACCTCGTCTTACTCAGCCTGTCTGGCACGGCCTTACCTCACCAACCCTTTACGTCACTGATCCGCACCTGGATCGTGCAGCCATTTCAAAGGGATGGGCTGAGCCTGGCTTGGTTGTTTCATTTCTTGTGTCTTTTTTGTGTCTTCACAAAGCTCCTCCCAAGAATACACACATCCTTTTCTCAACGGACAGAGTACGCACAAGGCCGTCAGGGTAGGCCACTGCACTCCTGCAGCTCTGTGCTCCTGCCCCTTCCTCCTGCCCAAGTCCAACAGGAAAGCAGCCACTCCTGGCGGCCTGGTGAGCACTGCCATCTGGGGAGTCTCAGGTTTGAGTCAACACTTGGTGCTCCTTCACCAAGTCTCCATCCTCTTCCCCACCCAGCATGCTAAGGCCTCCCTGCTGGCCCTCAGAGAGGCACCAAGTGGTCTCTGTGACCCACGGGGACTAGGCGCAGGGTCCTGAAACACCTTTTCAGTGGGGAGGGACGCAGAACACACACATGGACAGGCGGCCACTACTGTTTTATCTCCTCCTCACAGCCAAGCTTGAGCACTCCTGCCTCTACTTCCACTTCTCCCTGGTTTGCATGCTTCCCACAAGAACCCAACATGGTGCGCACACACACACACACACACACACACACACACACACGCGCGCGCGCGCGCATGCGAGGGCATCCAATCCCTGTCTCCAGGTCCTCTAAAAACACCTGGAATTCCAACATGAAGACTGCCATGAGCTTGAGGCCAGCTTACAATGCTGAGCTCCTCGCCATCTCCCTAGCCACAGATCTTAGGTTTTGACTCCTTCTTAAAACATTAATACTTTCCCCCAAACTTCAATCAGAACAACATTCCGAGGCGTTTCACGTTATCCTATAAAACCAAGTCTGTGGTGTCAGCACAGGTCCCCAGTAAGAAGTCATGACCAGCTCACACCTTGATCTCACACCTCTGTGAGTTCCAGGCCAGCCTGGTCTACAAACTGAGTTCCAGGACAGCCAGGGCGACACAGAGAGACCCTGTCTCAGAAACAAAACAAACAAACGGTAATGAGCACCTGCCTCCTCCTGAGAACACGAGTCCTCAGGGCAGCCCGACCCCAGCCGCGCCTGCAGCCTTCATTCAGACGTGCTGGGCTGCACTCCATTTCAAAGAGCTTCCTATTTCCAGTCACCATCCACTTTCTTCCTCGCCAGCCATCTGCCCAACCCCAGCCCACTGAGTCCCATGACCCCATTTCCCACAATTCCACAGGGCAGCAACAGCCTTCATCCAAACACCTTAGAGCACCGTGTCTCCTCAGGTACACACGCACTTCTGGCATTTATTATGCAATAGAGATACTATCTGCAACCAGCATGGTAGATACCCGTGTGATGCCAGCACTCTGGAGGCTGGGGCAAGTGAGTCTAAGTTCCAGGCCAGACAGGATCTCAAAAACAATAAATAAATACAAGTGTGCAAGAATAGGGGCTGAGAGATGTCTCGGGGGTTAAGAGCACTGGCTGCTCTTCAAGAAGACCTGGTTCAACACCCAGCACCCCCACGGTGGCTCACAACCATCCTTAACTCCAGACCAAGGATCTGAACCCTTTGACCTCCATCGGCACCTGGCAGCCATGGGATGCACAGACATACATACAGACCAAACACTCATGCACATAAAATAAATCCATGAAACATTTTTAAAAGGTTGCCTTAGAGAGGTGAGCAGAAGACGGTGTGGCGTGTGACAACAGGCGCTGTGGGCTCTGCCTCACAAGCTACCGCACTTGCAAGTGCTTTCTCTAGCTCAGCTCCCCCATCGCCGCGACAGGAGCTGCGCAGCAGCCATGCGAGCTTTGTAACGTGCCAAGCACAGGGCCTGTAACATGCTAAGCCCCTGAGGTGGTTAGGCCTATACAATCTAAACTAGAGAAGTGAGAACAGGGAAGCTGCTCAGAGGCACTGAGCGGAGCAGACGTCAACCTGGAAGAAAACAGAATGGCAAGCCAGCAACGGCGCTTGCAGAGTGGCAGCATGAATGAGGCCTGTAAGTGGGAAATCGGAACACGCAGTCACCCGGCACGGCTGTGCAGCAGAGAGCACCATGAGCATACGAAGGGCAACCCTGTCCACACGGAAGCTTGGATTTCATCCTGCACGTGGGGGAAGTCAACAAAACTGTGTTAAGAAAGGAAAGATCGCATTTGGTTTTGTTTCAAAATTATCAGGACAAGACAGAGCAGGGTGGACTGGGAGAGAAGACTGGCAGGAGGGAGCAGAGGGGCAACGACGGGAACAGAGCCCAGGACCCACCTGAAGCTGCACTGTGAACTGGGTAAGCTGCCACGGTGGGAATGCTGCTGCCCTCCCCACCCCCAACCCACATGCTGGAACTTCATTCCCAGAGTGGCCATGGCCAGAGACGGGGCTTTTAACGGGAGATTAGATCACGAGAATGGAGCACTCACGAACAGGACTAACCTTACAAAAAGGCTTCAGGCAAACCTGGTCACTCCTGTTTGAGGACGGAGCAAGGATGAGTGTGCTGGCTACCTTGACCTCAGACTTCCTGCTTCCGAAATGTGAACAACAAATCTTTATTATACACACCTATCATCCAGTAATTCTGCTATAGCATCAGCATCAGAACAATCTTACAGGGTGTGCGTGTTAGTTATTTTTCTCATTACTATGCAAATAACCTGACATAAGCTACCTAAGAGAAGGCTGCATTTGGCTCACAGTTCAGGGGGCACAGTCCATCACAGCGAGGAAGCAAGAGGAAGCAGGGAACCTCCAGGCCTCAGCTTTCGCAGAGAGCTGTGTGAAGCTGCGTCTGCATGTTTTCTCTTTCTTCCATCTTTATTCAGTCTAGGACCCCAGCCTATGACACGTGCCACCCACAATGAAAGCAGATCTTCCTTCTTCCCCTTAGCTAAGCTCTCTGGGAAAGCCTTAGAAAACACACCCATCGTTCCATCTCATTACGGCACTAATGGATCTATGTCCAGTCAGGTTGACGGTGAAAATTAGCCACCAGACAGTCAGTGGCAATTGAAAATAACAACTGCTTTGGAAAGAGGAAGCAGATGGAGGAGGGGGAGTAAGGGCACAGGGAGGTTTGGACTTACTGAGTAACCGGTTTCTGCAAAGATGCCAGTGGCACTCACAGCACAGGGCGCAGTGCTGGAGCTTAAGACCTGGGGTCAGCTGAGGGCCCCTGAGAGCTGCAGCCTGGGCATGAGAGAGCTGCTAGTGTGCGCAAGTGAGGTATGAGTAAAGACATCAGTGAAGATGCCTGCATCAGGAGAACGGTGAGTAAGAAGCCAAGAGGAAGCCTGACAACAGTCTGGGAACCAGAATGAAACCACACCTCAAAGTTAAGAAAAGAGAAAATGTCGCTAAGCTCACGATCCACACAGCCAGGCTTGGTAGTCACACTTGTAATCCCAGCATCGGGAGGCCACGGCAAAAGGATCACCACAGGTTCAAAGCCATCCTGTGCTACAGAGACCCTGTCTCAAAAAGATCAAAAAATTAAAACCAACAACAAAGGACTGTGCCCAGTGCGACAGAGAAATCCAGAGGTATTTCATCCTAAAGGCGGTGAAGGAGTAGCCATGGAAACGGCTGCTTCAGCGGCTTGATGCTCTAGACAGAGTGGACTGATCAGTGAGCAAAGGCAAATGGAGATGGAAACAGTCTTTCTCCTGAGCTCTAGACCCAGGGAGAATGCCAACGTGTGGCAGCAGGCAGCCACTCATGGAGTTTGGGGAAGGGTTTGTTGTATTCTCTCCCACCTTCCCAGAAAAGAACTGGAACAGATATAAATGCTGAAAAGAAGGGCCCAGAGTCAAGACGTTACACGAGAAGCTGAGAGAAAAAGACACAGGCAAGAAGAGTAGGAGGGGAAAGGTACCACAAAGGTCCCAAGATCCCACGGGGGGACAGAAGCATGAGTGGGATTGAGGACACAGCAGAGGTGTACACTCAGACCAGAAGTGAGCAGTTCTTCCTCTGGGAATAAGGGCAGGGCTGGAGAGATGGCTCAGGGGTTAAGAGCACTGGCTGCTCTTGCAGAGGACCCAGGTTCGATCCCCGGCAACCTCAGGGTGGCTCACAACACCCCAACTCCGATTTCAGGGGATCCAAGGCCTCTTCTGGCCTCCACAGTGCACATTCATACATACAGGCCTCACATAAAAATATAAACAAGTCAGCACTGGGGAGACAGAGGCAGGAGGAGCTCTTTGAGTTTAAGGACAGCCTGGCTTACACGATGAGTTCCAGGACAGCCAGAGCTACAAAACTGAGATCATGCCTTCAAAAAAGGAAAGACAGAAGCACATCGACACCACACAGCCCCGCGCACCATACCCTCGTGAGAAATTCCAACAAACACTGACGTGTTCAGAAGCATGCGCACTGACCCATGTGTGCAACACCAGAGCCTCAGGCTCAGCAAAGGCTTCGAATGAAAAGTCTGTCTTCAGAAGCCCGACAGAGCAGAGGTGAGGGCAGCACTGCCCGGGCTGGAGCTAGACTTCAACACAGCCGCACGTCCCCTCAGCGGAGAAGATACCAGAAAGGAACCGAAGGAGGAATCGAAGGAGCTGCCCCTTGGCCCACGGGGAGCTCAGACTCGGCCTGCAGGGAGCCGAGGCACCCACACCGGCCTTTCATTGCTGTACAAGCCTGAGTCTCAGAAACCACACTCATGTTCAAGCCGAGTGCCTGATGCCAGATGTCTGCATGGAACAATCCAGGCTCTTCGTCCGTAGGAGCCAACATGTGCTAGAGCAACTGACAGTAGCGTGAAGTCCCACTTCAAAACAGTATCTCCACAAACAGCTTCTGTTCATCACCTCGCAGAGGACATATTCACATGACCTATTAGAAGCATCCAGGCCGAGCATCCATTCACTGTCAGGCCAAAGGTCAGACGCTCCCTATGCCCTCACACTTAATTCCTACTAAACGTCTTTATGAGCCCAGTGAGGGGTTCAGCCTTTTCTGTGTAGATAAGAGACCCAATGAGGGTTAGGCAGCCTGTCCAAGGACACACAGCTAGTTCCAGGACATGACCAGGATGTGGGCAAAGGCCCACCAGATACCAACATGCTTCTCAAATGATTATTCAATCCCATCACATGCCAAGATTGAACCACCAAGACAGAGACTTGATTTTTCCACTTAAACTGAACCAAGCAAAATTTCTAAAAAAAAAACACTCCTAAAACTGTTAAGACAGAAGCTAGGCAGAGGGCTGGAGAGAGTGCTTGGGGCACAGACTGCCCAGGCAAAGACCCAGTCGGTTCCCTGCGCCCACATCACTTACTAACAACCAGCTGTAACTCCGGGGGACCCAAGGGGATGTGGCCTCCGAGGACACCTGCATTCATGCCATGTGTGAACACACACACACTCACAATTAAACAAAAATAAACCAGGTGTGGTAGCACGTGCCTTTAATCCCAGCACTCAAGGAGGCAAAGGCAGCTGGGTCTTCATGAGTTCACAGCCAGCTTGGTTCACACAGCAAATTCCAGGCCACCACCCAGAGTTAAGTGAGACACCCTGTCTAAAAAAAAAGACTAAAATAAAAATAATATAAAAGTACAACTATGAGAAGGCTGGAGAGGTGGCTCAGCAGTCAAGAGCGCTGGATGTGTTTTCTTCTTCTTCTTCTTCTTCTTCTTCTTCTTCTTCTTCTTCTTCTTCTTCTTTCTTCTTTCTTTTCTTCTTTTCTTCTTCTTTTTTTCTAAGACAGAGTTTCTCTGTGTAGCCCTGGCCATCCTGGAATTCACTTTGTAGACCAGGCTAGCTCAAACTGAAAATTCAGATCTCCACCTGCCTCTGCCTCCTGAGTGCTGGGTCTTAAGAACAGCTGGGTTCAATTCCCAGCATCCATGTGGGCACTCTCACCTGTCTGCAGTTCACACCCTCTCAGGACTCGCTGGGTATCACACCCATCACAGTGCACAAACACACACATGCAGGCAAAACATCCATACGTATTTTTTAAAAGAGGAGGAGGAATGGGAGTCCCAGCACTCGGGAGGCAGAGGTGGCAGGATCTCTGTGAGTTCGAGGCCAGCCTGGTCTACATAATGAGACTCTGTCTCAAAAAACAAAACAAAAAATGAATTAATTTTAAAAAAAGAATGAATATAAATGGCCTCGTATGAGTTTAGATTAAGTAAAAAGCAGTTTAAATAACTACATGTGATGACTGGCAGCAAAGAACCACAAGCAACCACAGGCCAGAGAGGAAGATTATCCCTCCTAGACAGGGGAGAGCAGTGGGAAACTGCAGTAATGGTGAAATGCTGGGGAAATATTTTTACAGTTCAGGTGTACTAACCTGCACCTTTGATCCCAGTGTTTGGGAGGCAGAGGCAGGAGGATTTCTGTGAGTTAGAGGACAGCCTGGTCTATACAGTGAGGTACAGAACAGCCACGATTACATAGAGACACCCTGTCTCAAAATAAGTAAGTGAATACATGAAATAAAATAAGTCTTTGGGAGCCAGATGTGGTGGCACACGCCTATTACCCCAGCACCTGGGAGGCAAAACAGTAAGACCACAAGTTCAAAGCCAATCTAGTACCACAGTTCTCGGCCAGCCTAGACTCTCTCTCTCTCCAAAAAAATAAGAACGAAAAGCAAAATAAATAAAATCTACAAAGCTGAGTGATGGTGATAAAGCAGAACAGCAGAGCGCGTACCTAGCATGTGTAAGACCTGATTCGATCCTCAACACTCCAGTAAAAAAAGCACATTCGTTTTTAAAATATGAAATTAGGGCTCAGTGTAAGAGCTCCAGCCGACAAGCTAACAACCTTAGTTAAACATCCAGGATCTGTATGGTGGGAGAGAAAACTGATTCCCACAAGTCTTCTGACTTCTGTTCATGCACCATGGCACGCACACGCGCACACACACAAATATATATAAGCACACACAGGCATGCAACATGCACACACAAAATATACAAACACATACATACACACAGATACCTGCAAGCTCATGTGCACACGAAATAAATACATAAAAATGTAATTTAAAAAAAAATTGAATAAAAGTCCATAAGACTGAGAGTAGAAATCAGTGGTAGAATGCTGGCTTAGTATGAAGTAATATAAATAAACAAAAATAACACTCTATAGTCCAGGTTTGAAAAATTCTACCATCGGGGATTTCACCTGTAGCCCCGGGTAATGTGTGTAGGTGGTCTACACTTTCTTGAGTAAGTGCCACATCTGGGAAGGGACCCAGGGTCCGAATACAGTGAACAGAAGGCTGGCTGGCGTTCTGCTGGGAAAGCCGACCTGCCTACTTCTGAGGCTGAATTACAATGTGCCCAGCATGTCCCCTCCTTCCTGGCTCTCCTGTCGCTCTCAGGTGCCTTCCATCCTTCCATCCTTCCACCTTCGAGGTGGACGGTGCCACTGTCAGGGCCTCAGAGATGGGGAGTGAAACACAGAGACAGCGGGGAGCAATGCTGGTCATGCCCAGAGCAGTGTTGAGACAAGACAAGGGAGGCTCCCTTCCGCCCAGCGTTGTTTTCTCTTACATGCCTTTCCCGCTGCCAGTCTCCGGGCTGCTCTCAGACACGGAAAGACTTGCTCACCCTCCAACCTGCAGCACAGGCGCTGGCCAGGCACCCTTCCTCCCTCGAGGGGTGCTCTGCAGCGGTCAGATCCCAGCCCCCGCTGCTGACCACACAGCCTGGACTTCCAGCCGGGGCTGCTTCTGGCAAGGCCAGGCTCACAGCTTCCTCTTTTCTTAGAACGCAGCCCCTGCACCCGGCTCTGTCACAGCCTCATGTGGCATTTGTTGACATTTTTAAGAGATGCCCTCTGGCCAGCTCGGAGGTCCTTGACAGCTGGCACAGCATCCTGCTCACCTCTGTACCCTCTGCACACACAGGCACCACCAACCGAGAACCCTCAGGACACTCAACTGCAGCATGAACACCAAATGCAGCATTACCATAGAGGAAAGAACTATTGTGCAGTCACAGCACAGATATTTAAATGGTTCCCATGCCATAATTACGTCACAGCTTGAGATAAAGGTACTCACTCGAGGTGAAGCTTTAAACAAAACACTGAACTTTTCTGAGTCCAAGTTTCCCTTCTGTTTAACCAAAAGGGGAGGGGAATCAGGTACACCTGCTTCACCTCATCAAGATGTTTGGTGCTGCTCGAACAACAGCTCATGCGAAAAGCTTTACACAGATGAACGGACAGACTTACACACGAAGCCCCACTCCGCCACAGGCAAAGTCCAACAGCTTCCTGTCAGATATGGTGGCACAGGTAGTCTTGAGAAAATCCAAAGAGGGACGGTATCAAGAAACCTGTCCAAGCCAGCTATCAAGAAACACCCGAGTGGACTCAGTCTGCACGCGGTGCTCCTGACAGCTGCAGGCCGGCGCTGCAGGCCAGCTTGACAGGACCCCAGCGGCCAGTGGCCTCGGCAGCAGACCCACACAAGGCTCTGCAGCTCTGCGGTAAACAGCCCGAAGGAGGCACTGGTCTGCACTCAGCAGAGCAGCCTGGCTCTGACCAAAGGCTGCAGCGGAACACACACAAAGAAATTCTCCAACAGTGCTTCACTCATACTGGCCCTGTCTTTACGACAGCCTGAACCTGGGAAAATCAGCAATGGAAAGACTGAATGCGCCAACATCATCGAGTTGTGACAAACACAGAGGCTTTGGGGGGGGGGGTTGACAGAACAGTAATTATAGAGAAAATAATAAAATAAAAAAAAAAAGGCAGTGGGTGGGGGAGGGTGATTCCAAACCTGCTTCAGATGTCATAACCACCACCACAGAGCTGGGGACCCCTGGCTTATTTTAACTTCACTGAACTCTGAATAGCATCTTCCTCCATCTCCAACCAACCATCTGTGTGCTTGAAGCAAGACAGACAGACAGATGGCCAACACGCTGACATGGCAGGTTTCTCAACTGCTATTTCCTTCCAGAGCGCCATGGGGTAAAGCGCAGGGCGACGCACTGCTAACCCTTACGAAATAAATTTAAACTAAGCCATCTGCCAATCAAAGCATCCTGTCTGGGCAAAGAAACATTCCCTCGTCCTCAAAACGGTCAAGCTCCGGCATTCCCGGTCTCAGGGAGGAAGGCCAGCTAATCAGCAGCGATCCTAGAAGCAGTTCCTCGGAACAGCTCTTTCTAAAGATGTCTGCAGACACCCAGAGCTGTAAACAATAATCATGTGCGCACATTCACACCAAGAGGGGCTCCCCGGGTTCCCCTTTCCCGGGAAAGCAAGCAAATCCTATTTTAATCTCCCCCTCATATGACATCCCAGCCAAACCTCCCTTTCTGGCTAATGAAAGCCAAAGCTGATTTGTTACTTAAAAAAAAAAAACAACTTTTAAAAGATTTGAATGGAATTCATCACACTTGATGCCAACACCTTCACGAAAGGATGACGAGGAAAAAAGAAAACCTTAAGGGAAACATATTTTAACAAACTACTTCAAATGATTTTTTTTTTTTAACCTGGTAACTATTTTATTTAAAGGTATCACCGGGCAAGAAGCCCAAAGGATTCCTATCTTCCTAAACACTTCCCAACTGATTAATTGAAAAATAATATGTTGATAATTACGTGCAAGTGAAAACAGCACCGCCCTATACATTGGGAAAGCCTTAAAGGGTTATTAAAATTAATTATTTCCTTCACTCGTTTAAGATCTAGAACACTCAAATTCACTCCAGCTTTTTCACTGTAAGTGATTTTTCAAAGGGGAAAAAGCCCACAATGTCATGATAAGTTAAAGTCGGAACTAGGACTCTCCTGGGAACCTGGTCACATAACCTACTCTTCTCCAATCCACAGTTTTTAATGCACTTGATAAACGCTGGCCAGGGCCTTCGGGAAGGAATTCAACAACACACAACTCGGGAGACATCAGCGTACTGACAGCCAGCGCGGAGAAAATGCTGCTTTTGTTCGGAGGCCGCCTGAGATAAAAACAGGAACTTTACAGAGAGCGGCTCGCCACAGCGCACTCGCCTGATCACATGCCACAGCCCGCATTGAGCCTCTCATTGTTGTCCAGGGGACTTCTCTGGTCCCAGCGCCCAGACCGAGCCCACGTCTGAAAGCACCTAAACAAGCCCAACCCTCCCTGTCCCGACCCATTGTCAGGAGGAAGGGGGTGCCGGCCAGGATCTGCATCCTCAGAGACTCCAAGGGTGACCAGATGCGGAAAACCCGGCCCCGAGCACAGGTGCCAAGAAAGAGCCCTGCTGGGCCCCATGACAGAGGTGGCCCGAGCGGCAGGGCGGGGGTCCCCCGGGCGAGCGCCTCGGCCCGCGACCCCGCTCGGACCCTGCTCGGCTGCTTTCTCACGCCTGTCACCGCGCATTGTTAGAGGCGCAGGAGGAAACGCGGCCGCGGCGCTTCCCCGCGCCCCGGGCAGGAGAGAGCGCGCAGGCGTGCGGCCCTTCCGGAGGGGACGGTGCCAGGCGCAGGGCGCAGCTCGGTCCCCGCCGGCACCCGCGCCCCCGGGGCGGCCCCGCGAGCCCCGCCGGCCGACCTCCCCGCCGCCCGCTCGCCTACCCTCCGACAGCTCCAGCTCCAGCTCCGCCAGCTGCGCCCGCACCTCGGGGGGCAGCGCGGCCACCGCGGCCGCCGCCGGCTCCGGGCCTCGCTCCGCCATCGCGGCCCCGCGGCCACACTCCGGAAGACGCGAGGGGGCCCGGAGGAGGGACGGGACTGACGCGGGCCCACGCCCCGGCTACAGGATCCGGCTCCAGCCGCCGAGAGCCGCCGGCGCCGTCCCCGCCGCCGCCGCCGCCGCCATGAGCCGGGGTCACGTGAGCGCGCGGCCCCGCCCCCCGCCCGCAGGACGCCCCGCCCCGGAGGCGCAGCACGGGCGTGGCCGCGGCGCCCTCTGCCGCCCGGCGTCGGGAGCGCAGGCTCCGCGGGGGACCGGCGGAGCCGCCGCACCTGCTGCGCACAGCGCCCACCTTCTTCCAGGCCCTCCGCGCGGGGCCGCGCGCGCTGTCCTGGCCTTGACCCACCCGCTGGATTCCGCCTGGCGACATCGCTTTTTTCTTTCTTTCTTTCTTTCCTTCCTTTTTTCACTTACAACTTTTAAGACAGAAGAAAGCAGCCGGGCAGGTGGGGCTCGCCTTTAGTCCCAGCACTCGGGAGGCAGAAGCAGGTGGAGCTCTTGAGTTTGAGGCCAGCCTGGTCCACAAAGCGAGACCAGGACAGCCAGGGCTACACGGAGAAACCCTGTCTCGAAAAACCAAAAGCCAAAAAAGAAAAAAGAAAGATAAGACATTTCTCTACGCAGTCTTGGCTCCACTCCACTCTGCCGGTTCCTGAGTGCTGGGATCCAAGGCGTGCCCACCTACACTGGGGCTGGGAGGTTAGTTTCTGCTTTATTTTTTTAGCCTCCTTTTCATGTAACCTGATCTGTAGTCCAAAAGTACTAATTTTCAGTTAGTATGAGGAGGACCCAAACATTGCTGTATTCTTACCAAGGACTATTAGGATCTTTGCTTTACATTGTCACTTAAGTCTTTTGTTGATGGTACTGAAATCTTGCCACATGGACACAACTGATTTGTGATTTGTTTTTCCTATAGTCTGAGGGGGTCCTAGTGTTTCCCTTTCTTTCCGTGTTGCTCCAAAATGGAAACTGGGGATGTAGCTGAACTGGTGGACCTTCTGCCTGGCATGCAGGAATGCCTGGGATCAATCCCAACACTACATAAACTGGCAATGCTGGCTCATGCCTGTAATCCCAGCACTCAGGAGATAGGTTCAAAGTCAATCTGGTCTATGTCGTGAGTTCCAGGGCAGCCAAGATTGCACAGGAAGATATTATCTCAAAACCACCATAAAGGAAAGAAGGAAAGAGGGAGGGACAAGTATGAGCTCATGACTGGTTAGAGGTGGACTTTGAGATTTCCTTTTACCTGAAATAACATGGGCTACAATTGTAATCCATGGCAGAGTTGTTGCCTAGATAGCACAGCTGAGGCCCCAAAGATTCACCAGTTTGCTCTGTTGTCCCTATTGTTATTTATTTAATGTGTGTGTATGAGAGAGAATATGCTCATGTAGAACCAAAACAACGTGTGGGAGCAGCTTTCTCCTGCCATGTGAGTCAGGCACGAGTCTCTGGAAACACGCCCTTAGTCCAGAGTCACCTCAGCTTAGTTTAAAGCTGCTAATTTATTGACACCTTCCACCAGGAAATGAGAGTCGGGCCAATCAGATGGCTCAGTGGGTGAAGGAAGGCGTTTGCTCTCGACCCTGATGACCCAAGTTCAACCCCTGAATCTACTCCATGGAAAGAGGACACCAACTCCCACAAATTAACTTCTGACCTGCACATACACACATTAAATGTGTAAGAAAAAAATAAGAAATGGGGTGGAAGTCTGGTGCTGGGTGCTGTGGCACATGCCTGTAATCCCAGTGCTCAAAGAGGCAGAGAGTCAGGAAGAAGCAGGAGGAGGGAAGGAAGAAAGGAAGAGAGAGAGAAGGTGGGGGCGGGGGAGATGGCTCAGTGGTTAAGAGCACTGTTTGTTCTTCCAGAGGACCGGGGTGTAGTTCCTAGCACCCACATGGCAGCTCACAACTCCCTTTAACTCTAAGAGATCCGGTTCCCTCTGAGGACCCTGAGAGGGAATGAATGCCAGAGCCCAGAGAGTGTTGAGAGAGACGCAGAGAAAGAAGGCTGCTGGTGTCCACCCCTGCTGCTCCTGGTTGCTGTTGATGTGGTTGGGATGAGAAGTTTGAGATATCCTGAAGTGAAAATTGGACTTGCCCTAAGGAACCCAACCATCCTCAGCAGCAGGAAGTAGCTAAAGAGAACTCCACCCCCTCACCCCACTAACCTCTTTTCTCTCCTACATGGTATTGGGGTGTTGGGCAGGATTGGTGTGGAGTAGGGAGAAAGAGGCATAAGAAATGTAAATAAGATAGTTTTTTAAGGGGCACTGCAGCCCTCTTCTGGCCTCTAAGGAACCAGACATGCACCTGGCCCACATATATGCAGGCAAAACGCTCATACACATAAAAATGAATATATAAATATTTAAAAGAAGTGAGGAAGTGATCTGGAGATATGGCTCAGAGGTTAAGAGCACTGGCTGCTCTTCCGGAGGTCCTGAGTTCAATTCCCAGCAACCACACGATGGCTTACAACCTCTTCTGGCCTGCAAGTGTACTGCAGACAGAACATTGTATAAAAAAATCTAGAAGAAGAAGGGAGGAGGTAAAGAGATTGGTTACCAGTGCTTGCTGCTCTTCCAGAAGATGAGAGTTTAGATCCTAGGACCCGCATCAGGCAGCCCACAACATCTGTAACCCCCAACTCTAAGGACTCTCCAGTGCTTTCCTCTTCCTCCAAGGCCATCCATAAGTGGCATGTACACACAGACACATAGACCTATAAAATAAAGAAAAATCTTCTAAAAGAAAAGAAACAAGATGGAAGAACAGAATAGTGATGATCTTTTGAACACAGAAGGCTGAGGTATGAAGATCACAGTGAGCTTGTGGCAAATCTCTCTATTTTTTTCTGGAGCAATCTGTAACCCCCAGCATGGCAGACTTCTTTGTGTTTCCTTAAACATTAAAGTATATTCATCAGAATCAGCCAACAAATTATTGTCCATGTAATGATAAATGATAGATTAAGAAAATTGCCTAAGAATTATTCCCAGCAGTTGTCACACAAAATATTGACAGAAAGTTGGACTATTTAACATTCCCTGTGGAAGCACCTTCCAATGGGATTTCTTTATTGAACCACTATTATTACAGTAGGTGCTGAGAAAGCAAACCTTTCCCTATCCTGCTCATTCAAGGGAATTGTGAAAAAGCAAGCCTTTAAATAAATTACTATTATTGGCCATGGCCCAGGTAACAAAGAAGGTGAAGGAATTACAGGCTTTAAAGGACCCACTTGTTGAATGACTCTGTTCGTTGCTCTTAAATCCATCATCCTCCTCCATTTTCCTGGTTTCTTTTTTGAAACAAATACAGGGAAAGTCCGTGGGCCAGTAGGCTCTTCTGTATGTTGAGGCTCCAGCTGATCTTGTACCAGTTGTTCAAGTGCCTGCAAATTTGCTTTTGTTATGTGGCACTGCTCTTCCCACACAGGTCTTTCTGATATCCATTTCAGGGGCAAGGCTGTTGTTATTTCAGCAGTGGCCCCTCTTAGAAATTTGGAAACTCAGTCCCTATTATGTCCTGTGTTTGGACAATGGGTACAGCTTGTGATTGTTTTTGATGACACATATCAATACCTTCTCTGAGAATGTTTACCAATTCACCCATTATTTCACTGGCTGTCTCTGGGATTGCAGGAATATTAATTTGAGTGCCCCATTGTTGTAGAAGATCCCTTCCCCATAAATTCATGGATATGTCAGCCACATGGGGTCTCAACTTCCCTGTTTGTCCTACTGATCCCACACATTTAATCCATCACACATTTTGTCTTATTTGAGATAATCTACTAAGTCCTATAAACTGTATAAACCTTCTCAAGTGACCATTCTGGATTCCAAGACTTTTGGGAAAGGATACTGACATCAGCTCCTATATCTACCAAACCTATTTCAACACCTTTCATTTGTAATATTAATCTGGGTCTGTGATTGTTAACCACCGTTTGCCAGAACACTTTTTTTTTTTTTTCCAGTACCTTGAAAGGCACCTGTTCTTTCTACTGGAGCAGGTTTGCCCTTGATGTAAGGAAACAGTAACAGATGAGCAACTCTATCCCCTGCATTCATTTGCATCTCCATTCTGCCATGATTTTAATTTCTTCCTCACCTACAGTACCTGGGCGCACAATACATCCTTGAGAAGTTAGTCCACTTCTTCCCAAGATCATCCCTCTGTCCCTGAAGGCAAAGGACCATAAACACTAGTGGTTATTTTGTAACATTCGCTCTTGGAGATGGGGTAAGGGGCATGTCTGTGGTCAGAACCAGAGCCGCCTTGCTTTCAGTAGTGTGCATGAGATCAGCAATACTTAGTTGCAATCTTCCTGCCTGCTCCTTACCTTCTGGCTGCTGCCCATGGTTTTTGCTCTGGCCTCCAGCTGACAGGCTCCTCAGTTTGTTTCCTAATGGCAAGCGGTTACCACCTACGCCCCTCTTGGATCCTCAGTCCATAGTCAAAAAACCCCTTTTACCACAATGTCTGCAAATTCCAGGAAACCTGGGCATTCCATTGCTGCCTAGACTGCTTATTCCAGTCCGCTGGCCAAAGTACCATAATCCTCAGAGTTAACGCACCTGCCATTTTGAACTCTGAAGCTTTTTAACCTTACAATTTCTTTGTAAATAGCCAAATTCACCACAATTAAAGCACCAGGTATCTTGATATCTGAGACCTCTAGTACAGCTTGTCCTGTGGTGTTGGTCTGATGCTCACGAGAGCCAGTACCAGTTGTCTCTGTCCCATTCATCTATTGGTGCTGCTCATGCCTTTAGTGGTCTAATTAGTCTCTAACATTTAGTATTTGCATTCTCAAACTCCAACATCTCTATCAACACCTGCCTGGCATCAGGTTCTGATCCAGCTGTTCACAGCTGAAGCCAGTCTCTGTGAGAAGTCCGTGAAGGTTTCTCTGGGGCCGTGTATTATCTTAGTTGATAGGTGGATCTCGTAAAGCTCCCAGCCGACATTGTCCTATCACATCATCGCCTGAATTTGTTCTTGTAGGTGGCATAGGTCGCCCTTCACCGAGCAACTGATCTTTAACAACGTTTATATTGCTATATGTCATTGTTCTGTTTTCACAGCTTTGTTCCTCCACCACGATAACCACTGTAACTGCGGGCCAGCTTCTAGAACAGCTGACACCCATCCCTTCCAGCCGTGGGGAGTAATTCTGCTTTGCATAGGCCAGTTACTTAATATTTGTTTAACAAATGAGGAATACATCCCATAAGAAACAACAGACGCCTTAAAACCCTTGAGATCTAACATCTCTGTTGGACGCCATGTCATCTCATGTTCACGATCAACATCGTTAGCTTGTGCTGCAGTTACCGGGAGAGCTGATGGTGACTTTGGAGTCCCAGGCAACTCCTCCGGCGACACGCTTGGCTCAGGATTAACTAACCCTTTTGCTCTGTACAGTCTCCTGCTCTTCCTAGCTTCCTGCCTCATGAAGGGGCTCCAGGCGCCTGGCAGTGAAAGTGTGGAGCAGGGCGGGGCGGCAAGAGCAGGGAACTCTGGTCTCAGATACCAGGCATGAACCCTTTTGTTCTCCTCTCTCTGGCACTTTTTGCTTTCCAAGCACTTCAGCCACTACCCAAAAACTCTCCAGTTGCACAGCCAACTCCGTAATCCTTTCTAAAATAAGAGAATGGAGAGACACTTCTGGTTTCCCTGTTTCATCCACTTTGTTTCTCAGACCCTTCCCTACCCGACTTGAAACTTTTCCAATTGTGAGTTATTCTCTCAACGTTTTTAAAAACAGAATACAGGAAGAAGATAAAGAAGAAACAGAGAATCCCCTCTGGGAGTAAATCGGGAGAGAACCCAGCTGCAGCCACGCTTCAGCTGACATCCTGAAACAGTGTTTTCATTCCTTTGTAACCTGTGCTCTCCCGAGCAGCATCAGAACCAAGTTTCCTGTTGTGCCCTGTCTGCCTGGCGCCACCTGTCGCACCCTTTTCACTCTATCTTAATTAGGTTTCTTATGCCTCCACCTCCCTCCCAACCCCCTTACTCTAGGTAGGAGAGAAAGAAGGTTAGAAGGGACGGGGGATGTAGACTTAGTCCTTGCTGGTTGGGGTCACCGGGTTCTTTTGGGGGCAATGCCAATATCAGTCGTCAGGATACCCAGCAGTCCAGAGAACCACAGGAGTCAGTCCTGGAAGCCAGTGCTTGCTTTCACTAGTCACAGTGCTCTGACTCCTCCCCTCCACACACACACACCTTACCCGACCTCCCATCACAAGCCACATAGAAGTCCAAGCCACAGGGAAGGTCACATGAGGTGCCTTGTGTGCCGACTTCAGCTAAACCCAGCCCCTACCCCAGGATGCGGAAGATCCCACCTGACTCCAGCCCAAGGCCTGAGAAGGCCCTGAGGCCCAGGCTATGAGGAGCCCTCCCCGTCACAATCTGTCCAAATTCCTGTGATGTACTAAAATCCAGTTGCTGTCTCCTGGGCCCAGGGTGGTTGGCTACCCAGCAACAGGTGGTCAGAAAGAAGAACTTAGGAGATGCTCTTTGCCCCCAAACAGCTCTGCTTTCCTCCCAGACCAAACCAACCCTGGGAGAGGCTGACTATGCAAATGTTCACTGTCCAGCTGCAGCTGTGTAATTCTGGAGGGAACTTCCTCCCTGGTGGAAGATGCACCAGGCAGTTGCCTCCCTGAAGCTTCCTTCCTGTCTGCCCAGCGGACGCCTTGTGCTCCTACAGGGAAAGCAAAGAGAAAGACATACCACCTGAGACTCCACAGAACTGGCTGGGAAGACAACAGTCTGGAAGCACCCACATTTGGACTTCCTGTAGGAGGAGACACCAGGCTTAAACTTCACTTAGTTTGCTGGGCCTGATAGTGCACATCTCCAGTACCTGAGAGACAGAGGCAGGTGGATCTCTGTAAGTTTGAAGACAGCCTGGTCTACACAGTGAGACCTTGCATCAAAAACAACAAGAAAACACAAAACAACAAAAGAGAGAGCTTAATTTCACTCAGTTGGCTGTTCTGTTATTTACACCCAAAGCCTCCCTTCCCATCTACTACTGGGTTGTTATAAAAAAAAAAAAAAAATGGCATGTTTGCCAGGCCTTTAATCCCAGCACTTAGGAAGCAGAGGCAGGAGGATCTCTGAAAATTCCAGGACAACCAGGACTACAGAAAAAAAAAAAATCATGTAAAACAAAGTGTGGGAGGGGGAATAGTACAGCTAAACAAAATATGAAAATGACTGGATACTGTTGTGGAAATTTTGGCTTATGATGTGAACATATTTCTGTTTTAATCCCAGGTGTGGGATGTGGGCTGATTCCGATGGTCCACAGCAGCAGACTATTTGCCTCATGTGGTCTCTGAGAGAGGCTTCTTGTCAGGTGCAGATAGTTTAAATTTGAGGACCCTGGAGAGAGAAGAAATGCCAGAGCCCAGAGTGAGAAAGAGGGCTCCAAGGAAGAAGGCTGCTGGTGCTTTTCCGTGCTGCTCCTGGCTGCTGGTGCTGCAGTTTGATAAGAAGATGGAGACATCCTTAATGATTGGACTGGCTTCAAGGAACCCAACGACCCTAACCAGCAAGAAGTAGCTAAAGAGAACTACGCCCCTTCTCACCACTAACTTTCTTTCTCTCCTGCTTGGTGTTGGGGTCTTGGAAGGGATTGGTGTGGAGAAGGGAGAAAGAAGAATAAGAAAATGTAAATAAAAGTTTTTAAGAGTATGCCAACAAGTGGTATCCATATATAGCGCCTAGAATAATGGAAAATCTGGTTCTAATGCCATAGAGGAGACAGCAGGGTCTGAAGAAATGAAGATACCGTTTCGGGACGTCAAAACATTTACTGCACCTGCTGCTGCTGGGTTCTCCCCTGCTTTGTTCCCAGAGAGGATTTTCTGTTTTCCTGTTTTCGCTTCATCTTCCTCCTATATTCTGCCTCAAAAAAGATTGAGAATGGCTGAACAACTGGCAAAGTTACAAGTGGATATGGAGGGATATGAGAAACAACAATTAAAAAAGGATGAAATAAGAAAATCAGAAGTGTCACTCAACTCTCTCATTTTTGAATGGGTTACAGAGTTGGGTGAGAAGGAGGTGCTTGGGAAGGGAGAAAAAAGGGCTCAGACCTGGTAACTGAGAGCCAGAGTTTCCAGAAATTGCCTCCTCACCCTGCTCCACACACTTCTGGCGTCAAGTTCCCACAGCCCCTGGGAGGCTGGTGAGCATGTAGGAACAGGAGGCCTTACAGGGCAAAAGGGTTAAGGAGAAACGGCGTGTTTTGAGAGGGTTAATCTTGAACAGACTGAATTGCCAGAGGAGCAGCCTCAGGTTAAGAGATTACCAATCATCATTAGCTTTCCCAGCAGCTACCAAAGGCCTTGGGTATCACAATGCTCAGTGCCTCAATTGTGTTGAATGTGGTCATTTGAAAAGGGCAAGCTCCTGGGCTGGAGGGATGGCTCAGTGGTTGAGAGCACTGGCTGCTCTTCCAGAGGTCCTGAGTTCAATTCCCAGCAACCACATGGTGGCTCACAGACATCCATACTGCGATCTGATGCCCTCTTCTGGTTTGCAGGTATGTATAAAAAAATAAAAATAAAATCTCTAAAAAAAAAAAAAAAAAGAAAAGAAAAAAAGAAAAGGGCAAGCTCCTAAGAGCCTCAGAACTCAAAATGTGTGTTAAATCTGAGAAATACGGTACATTCCGCTGGAGAAGCAGAAGAGCCATTTCTGGCAGCACCGGGTTCTCAGCAAGAATGCCTAACTTTCTCAGGGTTTGTAGATTCTGTGGTGAAAGAGGTCATTTGCTAGTCAACGCATGTCCAGGAGAGACACATGAGGTAACTTCCTGCCATTAGGAAGTGGCTTTGGAGTCCTAGCTCCAGGCTCAGCAGCAAAAAGTACGAACTGTTCCAAAGTTGCCAGATTACAGCAGAAACCATTGACCTAAGAAGCATTTGGTTCCTTGAGCATCTCCTTTTAAGAAAGTGACAAGTCTCATTCATATTAGAGAAAAGGCCATATACATATGTATATGTGTGCATATATATTATATATCTATATATATATACTAAAGAGGGGAAATGTAGTGGAAAGTTTTGGTGTCTTTAAAAACTCAGTTGTGTAAACCTATTTTAATCCCAGGTGTGGGATGTAGGCTGATTCAGATGGTCCACAGCAGCAGAATATTTGCCTCATGCTGGCTCTGACAGGGGCTCTTTGCCAGCCGCAGATAGTTTAATTCTGAGGACTCTGAAGAGGGAATAAATGCCAGAGCCTGGGGTTGGGGGGAAGGGAAAGAAGGCTGCTGTTCCCCCCAGTCCCCGCTGCTGTGCAGTTTGAGGAGGAGGAAGAGGAAGACAGGGAGAAGAAAAAGTAGTGTTAAATATTAACTCATTTACAAGGACAAGCTTTATGTAGCCTCTTGTATGTGTTTTCAAGGTTAAATATAAAGCAAGGGCTGGAGATGGCTCGGTGATTAAGAACACTGACTGCTCTTCTAGAAGACCCAGGTTCAAATCCCAGCATCCACATGGAAGCTCACAACTGTCTGTAACTCCAGTTCCAGGGGATCTGACACCTCACACACATACATGCAGGCTAAACACCAATGCACATAAAATAAAAATTATTAAAAAATAAATCTAAAGCAAGTAACTGAAAAGTAAGGTTTGTTTAAAATCAAGTATGCTTAATAGAGTCCTCAAAACTTTTCAGAAGTCTGCTGAATACAGCATTTAAAATATTTAATGAAACAAAACTTCCCATGATAGACAGAAATGCAAGCTAACAGGTCTCCAAAGGTGTCAGAAGACGATGGGGCACAGACAACTCCATCTGGATTGTAGTAATGCTGCCACTTGGCAAAGCTGCCCCATCCCATGCCAGAGCCTGTCTAAACTGTGAACACGGGTGAATGCTCGACTGTCCCATCACAGTGAGTCAGCTTTTCCAAGTTCCTCCTCCACAGAAAAATCAGACCATCTGGATCTGCAGCTGAAGACCTCTGTTGTCCTGGGCAGCTGCTGAAGGTTTGTCCTATGGCCTATGTCACACACACACACACACACACACACACACACACACACACCAGCAACAAAACCGAGATGGCCATGGAAGCCTAGCGTAATCATCCAGAGAGCCGGTAAGTCTCTGTCCTTTTAACTAAAAGGCCATTTGGATTGTATTTCCAGCTATGATTTATCCTTCTCGGATCTCTGGTGATGCTGACGCCTAACTGTAGCTTTGTCACTTTTCTAGAGCTACTAGGTCTCCTCTGAAAAAGGCAGACACTATTCACTTCACACTAAAGCACAGACTCACTCCAGGCCATGGTGGCGCACGCCTTTAACCCCAGCACTCAGGAGGCAGAGGCAGGCAGATCTTTGTGAGTTTATTCTAGGACAGCCAGGGCTACACAGAGAAACCCTTTCTCAGAAACTAACACCACCAACAGCAAAGATAAATTCACAAGTCAGATTTCAACATAACTCTTACAGTCCCTTTGTTTAAAGTGACTTGCTTTGCACTGACTGTTCTTCGAAATCAACCACTCACATATTTCTAATGATAACTGGGTAAAAAATTAACATATAAATCATCAAAGTCTAAAAACACATTATAAACATCCAAGGTTATAAAAGCCTAAGTAAGTTGTGAGGGTCTAAGAAAATGATTTAAGATTCATAAATAGAAAATATAGAAAATGATTTTTAAGATTTCTTTTAGGTTTTATTTATTATTTATGTAGTATTCTGCCTGCATGTATGCCTGCATGCCAGAAGAGGGCACCAGACCTCATTATAGATGGTTATGAGTTCAATGGGAATTGAATTCAGGACCTTTGGAAGAACAGTCAGTGTTCTCTTAGCCATCTCTCCAGCCCCTAAAGATGATTCAAAATGAGAGATATTTCTGATTTCTTTTCCCTCTTCTGCTATTGTTTTATTAAGATTTCCAATGTCTAAAGTTTCACATTGATCAATGGAGTTGTGAAAAGCACTGACACTATTATCAGGCACAGCTCAAGAGTGTAAATTTCTTCTAAATTGGTTGTCTTCTAAATATAGATTTTTGTTTTGTTTTGTTTTGTTTTGTTTTCAAAACAGGTTTCTCTGTGTAGCCCTGGCTGTCCTAGAACTCGCTCAGTGGACCAGGCTGTCCTCAAAGCTCACAGAGATCAGCTAGTCTCTGCTTCCCAAGCGCTGGGGTACAGGTGTGTGGCACCACCGCCCAGCTATCTAAACACAGACATAAAGATGCTTCTCGTCATGTAAGAGGATCTCCATGCCTATAGACTTAGCTCGCTGGACAGGAAAACATGTTCATGATTTTTAACATAAAGCCATAGCTTTTTCGATAACTCGAGGGTATGAGTCTACTCCAGCTGTTTTACAAACACCTGCTGGCTGCTTTTACCACCATATGGATTTCAGTACGGAAAAAAAAAAAATGGCATTTTAAGTTCTAAGCTCTCAAGAAAGTTATAAGACTTAGATCCACATCTCATAGGTCAGACAGAATCCAGATAAATATTCCTGTCAGGGGATGGAGAGATGGCTCAGCAGTTAAGGGCACTGACTGATCTTCCGGAGGACCTGTGTTCAAAACCCAGCACCCACATGGCAGCTCACAACCGTCTGTAACTCCAAGATCTGACACTTGTTTTTTCTTTTGGTCTTTTGGAGACAGGGTTTCTCTGTGTAGCCTTGGCTGTCCTAGACTTGGTCACTTTGTAGAGCAGGCTGGCCTCAAGTTCACAGAAATCCACCTGCCTCTGCCTCCCAGAGTGCTGGGATTACAGGCGTGCTCCACTGCATCTGCCAAGATCTGACACTTTCACATAGATGCAGGCAAAAACACACCAATGCATGCATGCATGAATGATTTAAAAAGTACCCCTGTCAATCGACAGCCTGGGCTTCCCTACCTCCGCCTCTTCATGAATGGGAAGCTCCAAACATAAACATTTTCTTTAATTTCTTTAAACTCTGTCCCTAGTCTCTATCTGTCTTGGCAGAGCTCCGCTTGGCGGGGGGGGGGGGACCCCCAGAAATCAGCCACAGACTATCAACTGTTCCAAAGGTGATCCGAACACCAACCCCCATAGTTCCCCAAGACTGAAAAGCTCCGTGAGTGCTCCCTGTCTCTCCAGCTGGGTCAGAAAACCCTGCGCTTCTGATGAATACCCGCTGCCCTCACCCTCTCCTGGCCTAATGTTCCAGCCTCCCTGGGCCCTGGCAATGGTGTCCTAATTTCAGCTGAGAAGCAGTTACAGAAGAGAATCTATTGCCCCTTATCCTCAACAGAAGGCTGCAATGTCAGATCAAAAGAAAACTCTCTAATAGGCAGGACAAAATGGAGGTTTTGTTTTTCAAACAGAACAGGCATAATTTATGAATGGGCCATGCACTACAAATTTCATTTCCCCCAAGATAAAAAAAAAATAACTAAGACCATATCTAGGATTTGACAGGGACACAGAAGACAAGGGGTGGGGAGGGATGATAAAACAGCCTGCCTCTTCCGGCTTGGAAATCATCGTATAGTAAAGACAATCATAAACAGGCTCAATCCTGTTAATGATTAAATCGTTTCTCAAGGATTGGGCTGTGCTCCACCTGTAACCTTAACTACAAGTGGTTCTGAGCTGCCTGTTCCAGAAAACAACTATGCCTTTGTTTCAGAAGGTTCCCGTGACCGCCTTGTCGTGACCGCCTGGCTGTCATGTCTCTGTTTCAGAAGGTTGTCATGACCACCTCGCTATGCTAATGTTCCGCTTCTGTATCCTCACCTATTTGCCTGCCAAGCCTCCCATTTGGGAAACCCATACTCCCGAACTACATCTTCCCCATGTCCAAAGCTGACCCCTGGAACCCCGCACTCGGGGAGAGACAGCCCTTGAAGCTGGAGTTACAGGAGGTCCTGAGGCCACTAGGACCTCCAGCCCTCTGCCAGGGTGGTAAATGCTCGCATGCACTGGGCGCTCTCTCCAGCCCAGTAACTCGTGGTTTCAAATGACTCTCCCCATTCTCAGCGTGCGCTCGGCTTTCTGCATGCGGACTGACTGTGAGCTCTGGGCCGCTGCTCCTGCACAGCACGCTCCCCACCACGTGGACTCCTGTCCCTCAGAACCGTGAGCACCGATGAGCCCTTCCTTCTATGTGCTTCCTTGGCCACCGAGCAGGGGCCCTGCACAGCCAGCTCCTGCAGTGCTGAGGGTGGAACCCAGAGCCTCATGTGTGCCAGGCAAGCACTCTATGAACTGAGCTATATCTAAAAACATTTTAAATCAGCAATAATCTACTACCCAAACATTTATACTGAGAACATTTGCTAATGTATTGGAATGAAATTTAATACATCATACAAACGTATGAATTAAGAAGCAAACGTGAAAAACAAATATTTAAAGCTGAGTCAGGTCTGCTGACACACATCTTTGAGCTCAGCACTTGGGAGACAGAGGCAGGTGGATCTGTGAGTTCACGGCTAGCGATGGACAGCGCGACACAGAAAGACCTCATACTGTGCTAACCCAACTACATTCACACTTTTGTCTCGATCCGTTGCTCTAGCTGCACTCCAAGACTGAGGCAGGAGGATTGAGAGTTCCAATTCAGCCTGAATTATAGAAGAGACCCGTTCAAAAGCCAAAACACTTAAAAAAAACAAGAGTGTGAATGTAGTTTGGTTTGTGCAGTTTTTGCCTAGTGTGGTGGTTTGAACAAGCCTGGCCTCTATGAGCTCCTATGGTTGAACACTTTGTTTCTAGTTGGTGAACTGTCTGGGGAGGATTAGGAAATGTGGCCTTGTTGGAGAAGGTGTTACTGTTCTCTAAACCTATGGCATTCCCAGTCGGTGCTAGAGAGCACCACTTCACGCTGTGGATCAAGGTGAAAGCTCACTGTAGCTCCATGTGAGCCTGCCATCATGCCGCCTGCCGTGATGGTCACAGGCTCCAACGCTCTGGACTCTCTGGACCCAAATCAGATGTTTTATAAGTTACTTTAGTCATGGTGTTTTGTCACGGCAACAGAAAAGCAAGACACTCAGCATGCGTGAAGCTCCGGGTCGTAGCCCCAGTGGGGTAGCATAGGTCGATCACCCCAGCAATGGGGAAGGAAAGCTGGAATACGGATGGTCCAGATCATCCTCACCGCTTGGGAAATCAGGAGCAGATGTGGGACATGGGAGACTTTGTCTCAGAACAAGAAAAAAAAGGAAAGAGATGGCTCGGCTGTGAAGCACTCTTACTGCTTGTACTGGCCGGCTGTGTGTCAGCTTGACACAAGCTATTGTCATCACAGAGGAAGGAGCCTCAGCTGAGGAAATGCCTCCATGAGATTCAGCTGTAAGGCATTTTCTCAATAAGTGATCAATGGGGGGTTGGGAGGGGGAAAGGCAGCCTATTGTGGGTGGAGCCATCCCTGGGCTGGTGTCCTGGGTTCCATAAAGGCTGAGCAAGCCATGGGGAGCAAGCCAGTAAGCAGCACCCTCTATGGCCTCTGCACCAGCTCCTGCCTGCAGGTTCCTGCCCTGCTTGAGTTCCTGTCCTGACTTCCCTCAGTGATGAGCAGCAGTGTGGAAGTGTGAGCTGAATAAACCCTTTCCTCCACAAATTGCTCTAAGACATTGCTCTCGCAGAAGACATGGGTTTAGTTCCCAGCACCCACATGGCAGCTCACAACCATCCATAACTAGCGATTCTCACATGGTGCACATAGACACACTCAGGCACACACATAAAACCTTACTCAAATATTAAAAACAAAAAACAGAAGAGGACTAGCTGAGGGCTCGAGTTAAGCAGGGCACTGAGCACCAAGCCTGGCCATCCGAATTCAATCCCCAAACTCAGGCTGCGGCGGAAGGCGGCCAACTCTGACTTCCACACCCAAGCTAGGCCACGTGTGTGCCTACAGAAGCAAAAATAGAAACACAATAAACCCTTGCTTAAAAACTAGTAAGACAATGGGGGCTAGAGAGATGAGTTCAATTCCCAGCGCCCACAGGGCGGCTCATGGGCATCTATAAGGGGATCTGGCGCCCACTTCTGGTGTGCAGGTGTACGTGCAGGCAGAGCACGCACATACAAATGAATAAATGTAAAGACTGTTAAGACAACAATAACAGACACGTGGCTCTATTAAAATTAGATAACACACACACACAAAAATTGTTAACACGCATTGCTGTCATGCTTTGGAATCCCCAGGACACTTGCTGACACACAGGAGCTGCAGCATTTCCAATCCACAGGCCAGGAGGGGGCGGGGAAGGGGACTCACGACAAATGCCCAGGTGGCAAGTGGAGGAGCGGGCCAAGCATCCGTCTGGCCTTTAATGCTCTGTCGTGCAGCTTTGTGCCAGTAGGCGGCCAGCTGCCTGCTGTTCTCAGGGGGACAGTAACAAGTTCTAGGAACTGTGTTAACAGTTCTTGCCGTCGGAACCGTAGGCTCAGCTGGGGTCTAACTCGGTTCCTAATCCACCAACTGTCCCAGTTAGCTTCGGCGACTGGGCAAACGCTAGAGCTACGGCTGAGAAAACGGTACCTCACATCGCAGGCAGCGAGTCAGCAGGGCATTTTCGTGGGGGGTAACCGACGCGCAGGGCCCAGCCCCCCAGGTCCTTCTTCTGGGCCACCTCTCGGCCGGGACCCCGGGCTGCAGCAGGCTGAACAAGCCGTGGAGGGCACGCCACGGGTCCCCGCCTCAGCGCCTGTCTCCAGGCTCCAGGCCCTGGGGGATGGACCACAACTGTGAGCGGAAATGAAGCCCCCCCCCCCCCCCCGCCCCGTGGCTTTTGCTCAGGGTGGATAATCACGCTTCCAGCCGAGAACTCTTCTAACTGGAGGTGAATGTGTGAGGAAACGTTGGTTCTCTCTTTTGACGCCTCCCAGTTAGTAAACACGTTTGAAGTCCTGCGCTATCTATCTACATAAATGGTTACGTATTTTGCCTTGCAGCGGTGGCGCACGCCTTTAGTCCCGGCGCTCCGGAGGCGGAGGCAGGAGGATGTCTGTGAGTCCTGCCTCCGCCTCCCTGAGTGCTAGAGCTCCAGGCATAGACTCCGGGACATGGCTCATTCCGTGCCGGGATCAAAGCTGGAGTCCCGTGCAGGGTAGGCGCGCGCCCCCCAGCCTCATGTAGCCCAGGCTGGCCGCAGACTCACTATGCAGCTGAGGCTGCCTTTGGACTCTCCCCCTCTCACTTCTGTCTCTAACTCCCAAACGCAGGGCCCGAGACCCTAGGCAAGCACTCCGCCGCTGCGTCCCGGCCCTAGGTTCAGTTTTGGGGACAGGGCCTCACTAAGTCGGCCAGGCAGGCCGTCACTCTGCGGCCCACGTGGCTTTGAACCCGCGGCCCTTCTCACTGAGCCTCCTGAGGAGCAGCTGGGGTGAGAGGCCGGCGCCCGTCCCAGCTTCTAAGAGTGGTTTCTTTCGGACGTTGCGAGTAGGCAACCATTGTCTGCAAGCAATTCGCAAGGTGAGTTTTTCGAGACAGGGTTTCTCTGTAGCCCCAGGCTGGCCTTGAACTCAGAGGCAGCCTGCCTCTGCCTCCCCGAGTGCTGGGATTACAGGTGTGTGCCACAGCGCCCGGTGAGTGACATCCGTTTACCATCCAGACATTTTTTTTTCTTCATTAATTTATTTGTTCATTTTACATCCCAATCGCAATCCTACTCCCTCCTCTCCTCCCAGTCCTCCCACTCCCTCCTCTCCTCCCAGTCCCATCCTCCCGCGTCCCCAACATTTCTTTAAGGGCTTTTGTTGATTTTGTTATTGTTGAATTTGGCACGTGGCCTTTTGGTACCAAATAGTCCATTATTTTTCCCTTTAATTCTGAGATAAATCCCAATAAGCTATTACGGGCTTTAAAATTTTTAACAGTGAGTTCCATTTACTAATATTTTATTTAGTATTTAAAAAATTTATTTGCAGTGAGCCACCATTTTCTTGGTTTTTCTCTTCCTGCTTTGTGACAGAGAAATTCCACTTACCTCTTAAAACAAGCTGGATGGCCTTTCCACCGTTCTGTCTCTGAAACATTCATAAAAGCTGGAGTGTCTGTTCTGAGGAGTTTAGGATGACTTGCCATGTGAATTTGCTCTCATTTTCTAGAATACTACAGCGATAGGAAAATGGGGAGGAAAGTGATTCTTTTTGCTGGTTTGTTTGTTAATTATCTATTTATGTGCATTGGTGTTCTGCCTGCATGTGTGTCTGTGTGAAAGTGTCAGAGCCTGGAGTTACAGACAGTTGTGAGCCGCCATGTGGTGCTGGGAACTGAACCCAGGTCCTCTGGAAGAGCAGTCAGTGCTCTTAACCGATGAGCCATCTCTCCAGGCCCTGTTTGCTTGCTTCTTTTTTGTTTTGTTGAGACAGGGTTTCTCTGTAGCCCTGACAGTCTTGGAACTCACTCTGTAGTCCAGGCTGCCTCAGACTCACGGAGCTCGGCCTGCCTGAGATTGAGGGCGTGTGCCACCACCGCCTTCTAATGGATGTTTTTGACTCCTTTGTCAAAAATTAGGTGCCGGAGTTGGAGAGATGGCTCAGGAGTTAAGAACATGTGTTGCTCTTGCAGCTCTGGTTTTGGTTCCTGACACTCCCACAGAGGCTACCAACCATAACTAGTTCCAGGGGATCCGGTGCCCTCTTCTGACCTCCACAGACAGCAGGCACAGGCAGGAAAATGTCTGTGTGCATAAAATAACCTGACAAAATTAGGCGGCTGTAGACATGTGGGTTTCTCTCTGAGTGGCCTAATCTGCCCCTTTAGCCTTTGATAAGGGGCGACAGTGACCCTCCAGCGACTTTCCACAGTAGAGGCTCAGGCTGGCGGGATGGCAGGGGTCTGAGGGAGTCCCCTCAGACACATCTGCTCTACTGTACGGTCATCTTATCAGTTCTCTCTGCAAGAGGCAAGGGGCAGTCATCATCATTACCATCTTCGTTTTTTCAGACAGGGTTTCTCTGTGCAGCCTTGGCTGTCCTGGACTTTCCGTAAACCAGGCTGGCCTTGAACTCACAGAGATCCACCCGCCTCTGTCTCCTGAGTGCTGGATTGAAGGCGTGCACCACCACTGCCCGGCTGGAAACAGTCCTTATGAGAGGGCTAGAGACCAGAGAACTTAGAGGAAGGAGCCAGGGCCCCAGAGAGACTACAGCAAGAATTCCACATTGGAGTTGGCCTCTGGAGGCCATCGTTTTAAGGCAGTGTGTGTAACCCCTGATTCTAGCTGGCCTGACAGGCTCACGTAGCAACAGCATTCTTCACTGAATGAGGCAGCTGCCTCCTCACCCATTCTCAGTGGTTCACAAGCTCAGGCTCACCAGTTTACAGGAGCACCGAGCTAGTGAGCTGCTGTGGAAGAGTTGCAGGGCTAAGGTTGGTTCCAGGGTGGTATCTGCCAGCTGGGTGGAAATCTGCTGGGACTATGTAGAAGACAGAGCTAAGGACTTAGGGGCATCTTTATTTGGGGCATATGCTTGAAATGTCCAGGCCTATTGCACTGCCGGGGGGGGGGGTGGGGGTCAGGAAGGCAAAGAAGTTCAACAGGAGGGGGAGAAAGGTTGATAAAAAGAAATGAAGTTTTGGACATATCAGCAGGACACTAATCGGCACTGAAACCCTCACTGTGGTGACAGCAGCGAGCGTCTGCCGAAGGGAGAAAGAGCTTGAGGGCCCAGGAGATGGTGGTGGGACAGGAGCCTGAACGCTTGGTACCCCATGCTTGAAAACCCCCCCAGCTTTAGCAGCCAGTGCTCGTAACTGCTATCAAGACTAATGACTACAACTCTACTGATTGCTACGTTAAATTTTGAACTTTGAAGTTTTAACATTATATTAACTTTAAGTCTCATTTTTCACACACCGTAAATGACTTCCTCAGGGCTTCACAACTTGGGGAAGCCTTCTGTTTTTCCTTTCTATTCTGGAAACATCAGCTATCTTAATCTTGAAATTTTATCATTTCTTTCCATCGGGAAACATCCAATCATTTACCTCCAGGAATAGATGCTTGATTATTGAGAGCAGCCACTGGAAAGGCAAGTCTTCTTCAAATTATCACTGGAGCATAAAGGAAGAGTAAAAACCAATTTCTCAGCCAGCAACAGCAGGATGGTTTTGAGTTTGCTTTTTCACGAAAGCCTGACTTGTTACCTCCATGAAAGGGCCAGGCCTGGCTGTTAGGCTTGAAACCGAGTTAGGCTGGCAGGTGACTGGGCCTTGGCTTGGAAGCTTTCTTCTTTAAGAGACTCAGGTAATCTAAGCTTTCCTTTAAGGCTCTTACATTGGTGTCACTGGCAATCAACATGCAACATGACTGTCTTTACACCCATAGTAATTGCAAAACCAGAACTGAGCAGGCGGCCTCTGAGGAGCTGGCCAAAGCTTGCTTGCTTCTGGAGCGAGCGAGCGAGTGGCCATGCTGCTAAACTGTTGGGAGGAGGACAGGGCCTGTCAGGGACTCCAGCAGGTACAAGAGGAGAACAGAGGACAGAGGGTGGGTGTTGGCTGACCTCGTTAGCAGTCCCATCAGCACCAGCATTTCCCTCAGTAGCAATGGTAAAGGGGCAGACTGTAACCTGGGCAGCAGACTGTGGCAGAGCCCACCAGGTTGGAGCCAGTGAGCTTGATGGAAGCGTCTCCATCCATGAATCAAGTCAGGACGTGACAGCGGAAACAGAAAGCTGTGGATTTTTTTTAAGGGTTTTGAGGGGTTCTAGGCAGGAGCGGGTGAGGGTAGGGGGCCTGGGAAGGAGTGTGTCAGTGTCAAGCACCGGGGGGAAAGGCTGCCACCCCCTACCTGCTGTATCTAGCTGTTGTTTGGACTGATTGGGAACTAAATGCCCTTCCAAGGTGATTGGCCTTTGGGGACAGATTAGGAGAGGTTCCTGGTAAGCAGATACCCACTTTATGAGATCAACTTCTCTAGAGAACAGAAACCTGCCTTTAGGTGAGGTGGAGTCTCTGCAACCTTCACAGTCCAGAGTGATGAGTTGTGGGAGGCAGAGGGGAGCTCAGCCCAACACACCTCAGTAGCCACTGTTGGTTAAAACTCGATGAGTCTGACCCTGAGGGCTTTATTTTACGCTTACTTAAGCACGGCAGTCTGGTAAAAACTATTCTCGATGATTTTCTCAATCCCACATGTACAAAACATACATACCTACATCTCTGAGGTACAAAGGTAAATACAGATCAGATGTGACTACATTCAAGGGGTCTGGAGGAAGTTTTAGTGCCAAAATCCCTGGCTACACAGCACAAAGGCCACTAGGCTAGAAAGCACGTCTGCCCTAGCCTTGGGGGTGGGGGGAGAGCTCATTTTGTGTTCTTTCTCTTAAAGGAACAACCCTGGGTTCATAGGTTCCCTTAGTCTGTGAGCACAAAGACCTCTTTGCCTCTTACACTGAGGCTTGTTTACCTGGCCCAAGTCCTGTTGAGGACACTGTCACCGGCGCAGCCATTTTAGGGGCCGCTTGGGGCTTGACAGTGTCCATGTCCGCTTTTGTGCCATGCTGTTTGTTGGGACGGCTCTGTAACAGAAGTTGACATTGGATGCTGACACACTTCTAGCAAGGCCCTTTCTGCTCACAATTGCTTTAGCTATTTTTGGACTTGTTTTCCATATGAATTTGGGGATTATTTTTTTCTGGGTCTGTGAAGACAATTAGGATTGTACTGAATCTGTATATTACTTCCAAATAAGTCATTTTTGCAATATTTTGCTCACACACTAACATAGGAGGTCTACTCCGTTCTTTTAACCTTCGATTTTTTCCATTTCTCTCTTTGCTGCCTGTTCTTTGTAGTCTTTCATCTCCTTCGTCAGGCGTAGTTCTAGGCTTGTGGGTGGTGTGTCTGGTGTTAATGTGTGTGCACATGCACATTTGAAAGCTAAAGTTTCCTATCAGGTGTTTTCTCAATCACTCTCCATATTTTTTCAGACAGGGTCTCCAACCTGGAGCTCCCAGTGTGTAGCCAATCTGACCAGCCAGCAAGCCCCAGGATCCTTCTGTCTCCCAGGGCTGGGATTAAAGGTGCCAACACTGCCCTTGGCGTTAGTGGCTTTGGGAAGACCAAAGTCAGGCCTCCATGCCCACACAGCAGACACTTCTGACCCAGCTCCCTCTTCATGCAGAAGTTGGACTTAACTGACAGGGTTAGTTCTCTCCTTCCGTGCAGGGCCCAGGGATCAGACTTGGGTTACTGGGACTGGCAGCCAGTGCCTTTCTCCAGATATTTGGCACCAGAGTTTGTCTTGATTTATCTTGCTACTTTGTTAAAAACGTACTCATAAACGTCTTCCAGTGGAATCTAGCCTTGACAACCGCATTCCCACTGAACCATTCACAACTAGGCCTTCCCACCTGTGTAGCCGTTCCTAGTCACCCGTCCTCCTCAAGCTTTAGATTTTGTCACACTGACAACAGTAGCCATCATGGTTGCTGTCTCTCTCTCTCTTTTTTTCTTTAAAGACAATCTTACTGACCTGGAACTCACTAAATACACTAGGCCCCAGTGTTCAGGTACTGTTCAGCACACATGGCTGGACAGATGTCTAATGAAGAATAGTTGGTGAGGGAGGACCTGGGGGTGGGGAGCAAATACAAACAAAATATTATATTGCTTGAAATTCTCCAAAACTGAATTTGGAATTTATGGGGCTGCAGAGTTGCCCCAGGAGAGAGGACCCAGGTTCAATTGCTAGCACTGGAAACAGGTCACCTGTAGCTCTACTTCAGGGACCAGACACACCCTCTTCTGCACCTTCAGGTACCAAGCATGCGCACGGGCACACACACACGCAGGAAAAACACCACTACACACAGTAAAACGTTAGCAAAACCAATCCAGTGATGCATAAAAGGAAAATATGCCATAACCAAGTGGGGTTTTCCTTAGGTGTGTCAAGTAAGCCCAACACGCGAGAATTAGTGCTACGGAGAAACCACTCTGATGCTGACGTGCGCACTGTGGCATGCAACCATGCATCGACGCTGCTTGTGCCCCCACAAGTGTCTGTGGGACTGACGGTCCAGCTGCACGGTGGAGCCCTTACCTCGCAGGCTTGAGGTTCTAGGTTTAAGCTCCAGGGCCTTAAAAAAAAAGAAGGGCTGAAGAACCAGCGCAGTAAGAACCTTTACTGCTTCTGCAGAGGACAAGGGCTCACACCAGACTCCAAACTGCCTGTCCCACTGCTTTCTGGCACCAGTGGGTACTGCACGGACACAATACACATAACCAGATGTGGCTTAACACCTGCACAACCAACCAACAAAACCTAAGTGCTTGGGAGGCTGAGCGAGGACCGCAGGGTTGAAGTTGGCGTGGACAACAGTGAAATAGTGTCTCAGCTAAAACACATCGATGCCAACTCCAGAACAATGACTAAATCTCCTTTGCAGAAGTTACTAAAGATGAACCTTAGTTTAAAAACTACAGGCCGGAGAAACGGCTTATTGGTTAAGAGCGCTTACTGCTCTTCCAGAGGACAGGGTCGGTTGCCAGCACCCTGATCCTAGCAACCACGTGGCTCATAACCATCCCTACTAACTCCTGTTCAGGGAACGTTGACACCCTCTTCTGGCTTCCTACAGAGGCACACGGTGCACACGTGGGCAGGTAAAACACGAATACATAGAAAATCCTAAAAGAAAAAAATTAATTTCGTTGCCAGGCACAGTAGGTGCACATCTGTACTCCCCGCACTCAGAAAGCAGAGGCAGGCAGATCTCTGTGAGTTTGAGGCCAGCCTCGTCTACAAAGGGAGTCCAGGACAGCCAGGGCTACACAGAGAAACCCTGTCTGGAAAAACAAAAAATAAAAAAAAATAGTAGGCAAAGGTGCTTGCTACCAAGCCAGATGGCATTCAATCCCTTGAACTCACACGGCAGAAAACCAACTCCTCCACATTGTCCTCCGACCGCCACATGCACCTTGGAAGATGTGTACCCCAAATCCCCCAAAGAAACACCCGTACAGAAATCAAGTAAAAGCGGAAGAGCAGCGTTTAGTTTCATGTTTTCTAGTAAAACTCTAGTTAATTAAACACAGAGACTACAAATGTGCTGGGTGCTGTGGCGCACGCCTGTGATTCAGCACTGGGGTGACAGAGGCAGGCAGATACCCGAGTTTGGAGGCCAGCCTGGTCTACAGAGTGAGTACCAGGACAGCCAGGGCTACACAGAGAAACTGTCTCAAAAAGCCAAAACAACCAAGCAAACCCCGCAAAATAACAACACTGCTGATGTGACATCACTAGGCTGATCAAGCCCACAGAAATGGAAACCCACTCGGGCTGCAGGTGCAGCAGGGCCGGTGGCGGGCTGCACTATGCCCAAAGCCCATTCTGGCACCAACCCCAGCATCAGGCAGCAGAGGCAGGATAATCATTCAAGATCACCCTTGGTTAGTGAGACTGAAGCTAGCATGGGCTACATGAGACTTTATCTCAGAGCAAGCAATACTGATATAAAAACAAAGAGCAAAGTAAAACAGCAATACATGGTCAGAGAATGTCTGGTGAAGAGCACTTACTGCCCTTCCAGAGGACAGGAGTTTGAATCCCAGCACCCACAGGCAGCCCAGGCACCTGGAACTCCAGTTCCAGGGCATCTGATCCATCTTTCTGGCCTCTGTGGTAGACAGTCAATTCACAATAAATCTTTACTCACTTGGACACTAGCAGCCTTCACTGAGACAGTAACTTTAACGTGGGAAAGGCCTGACTTACTAAGCTCATTATCAAGTGAGCACTTACACTGTCTATTATCAACTGTAACCACCAAATAGTGGGAGAGTTACACAATTTGAAATTAGGCCACACTTTGATTTCTACCATTTAACAACTTCTATTGACAATTCAGAAATGAACCGTGCCCCAACTTCCAAGAGAGAGGCACCATCTCACTTCTTCTGTAAAGATTTATTTACTGTATGGGTGCTCCGACTGCATGTCAGCAGAGGGCATCAGATCCTATTGCATATTGTTGTGAGCTACCCTGTGGCTGCTGAGAACTGAACTCAGGGCCTCTGGAAAAGCAGACAGTGCTCTTAACCACTGGGCCATCTCTCCAGCCCCTCGTTTGGTTTGTTTGTTTTTAAATAATATAGTATATTCACTAGTTCATTTGACCTGTCATATTAATTTGGTTAACAGATGCTAGAACTCCTTGTCTCAAACAAAAACAACCCGAGGGGAAAGGAAATTTCTCTCCATTTTTCGCCCTCCTCCCCTTTTCTGAGACTGTATCTCACTATGCAGCCTTGTCTGGCCTCAAATTCAAAGATCTGACTGTCTCTTGTCTCCCATGTGGTGGGACTAAGGACGTGCCACCAGGCCTGGCTAGGAACGTCCCCCGGGATAGAGATGGGTCAGAGGTTAGGAACACTTGCTGCTCTTGCAATATATATGGTGTACACACACACACACACACACACACACGTAAAAAGAATACCCTTGCGTGTAAAATAAAATTAGATAAGCAAATAAAGCAGCTCCCAATCCGTTAGCTTGGTTTGATATATCCTCAAGGCAGGCCATAACTTTCCTAAAACAAAATCCTTAAGCTATGCACTGACCTGTCATTTTGTAAAACCTGACACATGGGGAAATGGGAAATCCCAGAGTCATAAAGCTTAGTACTGGCTTTCTGCCATTGTTTTACAAACAAAATACCCTTCTCCCACACAGAGAAAACAAGGAAACTTCTGCTCTAGTTCTGATGACATAACTAGAGTGGACAAATTACTGAAAAATACAAACAGTAATAGATACACACCACCTGGAGAAAAGGAAACCAGTCCTGCTTTTTGATAGTTTTATTTTTTTCTAATTTTGTAATTTAAATTTCCCATAGCACCTTGGCAATGTTGAAAACAAATACAAATACAAAGATGTTCATTTTAACAGTTTATGCATGAGTATGTGCCACACCGTTTTTGTGGGGGACAGTTTTGACAACGGAACAAATCTAAGCTATGGACAAACAGAAGCCAGATAACTGGTTCTGACACCCCACTTCCCCAACACTTAAGATACGTCACTCAAGGGACACCTGAATCAGTTGGAAAAAAGAAAACAGAACACTGATTAGTGGCATAAAGAGATACCCACATCAGTGTTCTGTGCTATAGAAGGGAAACCAGAACTCTTGGCCACAGCTCGCAGCCATCTGAGCCACGCCTTTAGGACTACCTAAGACATAACAAATTGTTAGTTTAAAAATAAACATTACATTATTTAATAATCAGGTGACTTTTAAAAGATAATTCAAAATGTCCTCAATTCAGCTAACAAAAACTGAAATGTCCATGCATATTCTTGAAAGCCCAGACTAGCTACTTAGTATATGCCAAAGAGTATAGAGTTAGATTAATAGTCACCAAATTGTAAGGAAATATAAAAAATTAGAAAAAATCCATCATATATTATATTTATATATATTTACGTATTTTAAAAAACCCTCAAAAGGAATATACTGTTTGATTTTTATCTTTTCCATAAAAAGCCAGAATTGATACTCTAAAATATGGTTAATATATATTGCCAACACAAATATCAAGAACTGAACCCCAGTGCTGTTCAACTGTGTCAAAGTAAAACCAGTGAACATTTAAGCCAAGAGACTGATTATTAAGGCCATACGTAACTAACAGAACTAGACAAAGTGCTCCTAACTCTTAAATAAAATTTCTCGTTCTCTTTACCCTAAGTGAAAGACACTAACTTAATTCCACCCCTAAAAGTCTTTGAAAGCAAATCTGGTTATTTAAAAAGAGACAGGAAAAAAAAAAAAAAAAAAAAAAAGGAAAAAAGGGAATGTGAAATATTGAATCTACCTTAACTTTAGGAACTAAAAATAAATTAAAATTCTGCATATCCTATGTAAAATATGCAGGTAAGACAACAAACCCCTATCACTAGAAGGTCTCATCTTTCTCTAAAATACAAGCTGGTAAAAATGTAGATGGATCAGTATTTTGCCATTGACTGTATTTGGCAAAACTGAGATTATTCAGATTAGAGATTGGCTTTTGATCCCATCAAGACAGAAGACAGAGAAGGTCTGGCCATGCCACTCTGTGCACCTTCTGTGCGAAGCGCACGGTGATGACCTGTGTGAGTTCTGCTCTCTCCACGCTGAGAGCTACAATGGACCACTGCAGCACACAGCAGGGTCAGTTATTCTACTTTTGGCTTCAATAATGTAAGGAAGTGTTAAGCCACAGGGCGAAGAGCAAACTGATATTTAAATTCCCCCATCTAAAGAACCAACAAATAGTTGAAGTATAACAAACACCCACCCAATCGGCTTGAATAATGATGATGGGAAAAGGCCAGTTTCACACAACTCACAGGCGTCATTTACACACAAAACCTAAATCTGCTCCAATAAAATAACTGCCAAATACACACTGTGAATATATATATATATGTATCACATTAATTTTCATTACTCCCCCTGCATACATCCCATCAAAGCTGTTTAGAAGTACTGAGGACAATTAAAATAAAAATCTTATAGTTAAAAAAATGTTTATACCCAGGATTTGAGGGAAAAAAACCAAACAAACAAGAATATACTTGCTTTTTTTAAAAGAAAACTTTTCTTGACTTTTGGAACCTTTAGAACTTGGGGTACAGCTCAATGCTGGAACACTTAAGGGGCTGGTGCAAGGCCCTGCATTCAGGGGCAGCAGTAAAAAAGCAGCCTGTAGAGTTTTAGACAGTAATAGGTTACCAGTAAGTCATACAAGCTAGCAAGAAATTGGAAACTATAGCTGTGACACATTTAGAGAAAACAAAAAGTATTTTTCATTTTAAGTGCAAAAATAAAGTTTATAATCCTTACCAAGTGATTTTTGCAAAATGTTTATTCTATTAATCCACTGCATTCATAGATGTTAACACTTTAAATGTTTATCATTTCTACGTAAACCAGAATAAACACTTTTATCATAGATGTAGCTAATGATTATTAATACTTTTTAAAGGACCTAGAGTTCTCCCAAATTTTAGTACAGGTAGTTTTATTGTATGTTTCATCTAGTAGATATTAAAAAAAATAGTATGTAGAAATAATTGTTTCCAACTGAGTAAATATATTATACCATGTTATCAATCCACCAAATCAAAAGCACTTGCCAAGCTGAATAAGTTACAAAGAAATAATAATTCTGGGTTACACGAATTGTGCAGTGTTTTCAAAGCTCTTAAGAATTACCCACTAACAGAAATCTCCGACACTTAAAGAGTTGGAAGGTAAGTTTCACAGTAATGTAATTTTAACTTCCATTTACATTCATTTTAAATATATTACTACAATGTTTATGTCACAATGGTGCTTTCCAGTGTTCACAATTTACAGTTTCAATTTGTACATATGCAACTCACTAGTATAAGGGACAGTTCTTCCTACTGTAAACTATCCCTAAGAAGAAAAATAAACCACCACCTTACATAGAACTATAAAAATGGTCTGACTTAAAACAGATTAATGCAACATGGTTTTTCATATCTGAGCTGTTCTCTAAATACCAGTATGCAAACTTGCCTATTTAATATATGACAGCTACAACTTTATTCACTGAGAACTTGTGTATTTATTTTCTTCAACCATTTTTCTCACTTCATCTCAAAAAATCTCGACCTGTTGTTTTTTAGTCTGTGAATTCCAAACTGTATTTTTTTTTTTTGGGGGGGGAGAATAATGATAAACATTGAACACAGGAAAAAAACAAGTTACCCAAATTAATGCTTGAAATTTTTTCTATTTAATACAAATTTTTTTTCAAAAGCCAGTTACACTGTTTCATATTTCTTGTTTTTTGAGACTGTGTCTCACTAGGTAGAGTCCTGGATGAACTGGACCTCGTGTAAACCAGGTAGGCCTGGAACTCAGAGATCCCCTGCCTCTGCTTCTGGAAGCTGGGACTGAAGATGTGCGCCCCCACACCTAGAAGCACTCTATTTTTAAACACCAATGCAAATAAATTACTGGCAGGTCAATTCCATCCTGGGACCTAAAATTTTAATTGTTTTAATAGAGGGATAAAATCTTTCAATATTCCATTATACAGTCTAGAATAGTCCTATGATGATTAAACTGGTCAAAGCAGTGAGAAACATACAGTCCCGTAAATGGTTGGTTATTTTGCTTTTGGGGGTAGACAGTCAAAAAACAACAAGCACGAAAAAATTTTGTCTCCCATCTTAAAGAGGAAAAAAGTCACAGGGCAGTTTGAACCTCTGAAATCTATTTGACCTCCACAGTATTCAGGTCTAAAACAGAATTCTTCAATTTTTTTTTTTTTTTTTTTTTACTAATCTCCATTCTTTGAGTATTAGACCGATTGGAAGTCACAGCTTCACACACAATCAGAGCCTACCAGCTTGTTCAAAACAGTACAGTATTAGTAATGTCAAACAAACCCAAACTATAAAAAAATCTACTCAAGTATTACGTTCAGTTTTCAAATCATTTACTAACATGACAACAGATTTGGCTTAAGTCACTTTTGTACACACTCATACCCAGAACAGACACCCCAGCCACTGATCTGCTTTGAAACACAAGGCCATGTAGTCAGAGATGGCATTCTTCAAGCCAAACTTTAAATAGATTAAAAAAAGTAATTTCTAATTTTTACAGAAATGTTTCTTCAAAAAATATTTTCTCTCACTCCCTCGTCTCCTATACTGAAGGATGTATTATGTTTTTGTGTTTTCTCTCCCAAGCTAAATCTGAACCCTCAAAATTGATTCCAGGCAGAAAATCCCTGCAAATGAAAATCAAAAACAAAAATAGAAAAATTATATTTATATATATGTGTGTGTATATATATATATATATTTATATATATTTATACTGATTGGAATCCTCCAGCATTTGAAAATCATTTAGAGATGAATTTTGGGCTTCTCCTACTCACAATTCCAAAATCCATTAACATTTAAGGACATTCTTCCCATTCTTTCCTGGCTACCTCCTCCCCTCTCAAACAGTTCAACATAGGCTCAAGTTTAGCGGGAAGAGAGAAGTTTCTGAGTAGCTTCTGTTACGGCTTGGCTTTTACTTTGGTGATCTGGGTGGCACGTACTGCTCTTTCCCGTTTCGCCGAGTCACTCCCTGAGGTGTAGCCCTATGGCTAAACTGGCGTCTCTGTTCCCTGATTTTCCCAGCTGCTCCCCTGGGAATGGTATTGCCACGGAAGCCAGCATGATCCTTACTAGCCCTTGTTTCTGGTTTCTCGTGTGGTTTCTCAACAGGCTTCTCAGAAGCTCCGCTCTCTTCATTTCTGGTGGGAGACACTACATTGGACCGAAGTTCCCGCAGTGGCTGTACAAGACCTGGAGACGGCTCTTTAGGAGGCTTCTGGCATACTTCAGCATAGCTTAACTTTCGAGGTTCCTTTGAAGAGATAAGAAAAAATGATGGTGTATATTTCTCTGAAGGATAAGGATTAAATTTTAACCAGGACAGTATAAGTTATTGTCTAGAAAAGGGAAATATACACTCTCATGCACACTGCTATAGCATAGTTTATTATGTATGATCTTAAATGCCTTCAGAATATTTGTCATTTTTTTTCTTACTTAAATGTTAAAAAATCGTCACCATTATCGTGTGTATGTTCTACAGTGCACTTATGGCGTTCAGAGGATAATTTGTATGAGGTAGTTCTCTCCTGCCACCGTGTGGGCTCCTAGGCTTACAATCAGGTTGTTAAGCCTAGTGACAACACCTTCTGCTGAATCATCTCACTAGCCCATTTACTTAGTTATTTATAATTATTACATGCTTATGATGTGTATGACTAGAGGACGATTTTGAGAGTTGGACCTTTGCTTCCACTGTGAATTCTGGGCATCAAATCAGATCATCAGGCTCTCAGGGCAAGACAAAACCATTTTGCCATCTTTCAATTTATACTGACCCAATCATAATTTTACTTGAGGAATTTTTCAGAAGAATACATTGTGCCAGCTTTTTCTACGTTGATAAAAATACCAGAAATGACCATGACCTAAAAGTCTAATAATGAAGGACAAGGAAAATTATAAATATAAATACATAAGAATAAACACACACACACACACACACACACACACACACACACACACACACACACACACACACAGTGTGTGTGTCTGTGTGTAGTGCTTCCTGTATGTCTGCCTGTGGAAGACAGAGAAGAATGCTGACCTCACCTTATTTCTGAGACAATGTCTTTCTGGTGGCTCTGGTGGCCTCACTTCGATAGATGCTGGGAAGCTAAATTTAGATCCTTGTGTTTGCTCAGCAAGCACTTTCCTCACTAGGCCATCTCCCCAGGCCCAAAAGATTACATTACCAATGAAACAAAATGGTTCCACTGCTTTTACCACACAGAGCTTCTGTGTAATTTAGGCAGACTGCATGCGGTGGCGCACGCCTTAAATCCCAGCACTTGGGAGGCAGAGGTAGGAGCTTTACTTATCATCATATATTTTCATAAAAATGAAGTGATTCTACAACTTGAATATAAGTGGTAGTAACCAATAATGGGTTTTGGAGACTTTAATACTGTACACACACAGAGTTTTAGTTACTGTTCTTTGGCTTGGTAAATTAAAAAATAAGACACAAAACTAGAAGAGGACTATTTGGGAAGAATAGTGAGAGAAGAGGGGAGCTATGAGGGCGATAGGGATGTGTATATAAATATGATCAAAGCAAAGTACATCACATGCTTAGCATGGCACAGAGAAACTCATTATTTTACACAGGCTAATATATTTGCCAAACATGCTACACAGAGAAACCCTGTCTTGAAAAACAAACAAACAAATGGGCTGGAGAGATGGCTCAGAGGTTAAAAGCACTGCCTGCTCTTCCAAAGGTCCTGAGTTCAATTCCCAGCAACTACCTGGGTGGCTCATAACCATCAAAAATGAGATCTGGTAACCTCTTCTGGTATGCAGGCCTACACACATGTAGAACACTGTATACGTAACAAAGAAATAAATCTTTAAAAATATATTAAACTAGAACAAGATTAAGGAGGTTGATGTTTTTACACCTTTAAAATGATAGATTCCCTAAATAACTTCCTTTAACTGTAACGTAAGTTAGAAAAAACATAGTAACTTCAAACTTTGGGGTGGAGCAGCAGGCACCATCATTCTGTAGTCCAGGCTAGCATCCAATTCTCTCCAGTTATGGCTAGCCTTGACTTTAGTGGGGACCATGTGTCAGCGATAGAATTACAGTCATGTGTACTGTTATGTCTGACCTCCCTTCATTTTCTAAGTGAATCAGGCAGTCCTAATTTGGAATACTCCCAATTGGCTGTGCTCTTGTAACATGTTATGTGAAAAAAAATAAACTTTAATATTCTGTATCTTGTGTGTTTGCATGAACGTGTGCCACGGTGGGTATGTGTCAGAGGACAATTACAACGTGGGGGAGCTGGTTGGCTTCTTCCACCAAGAGAACCCCAGGCATTAAACGCAGCAGAGCATGGCATCAGGGACACTTACTGCCTACACCATCACGCCAGCCTGGAAAAGTAAGCTCTATCATCTAACCTAAAGTCTTCAAATTACCTGGAGGGCCACAGCTATGGGTGTGTTCACGTTACTGCTGCAAGGTGAAGCAGTGTTTGTCCTTGACGGCTTTGCGATAGTTGGAGAAGAAACTGGTACAGTCATCGGATTGAGAACATCCTTTGGAACAACAGAATCCTCCAACTGATCCTTCTCTTGCTGAGTAGTGCTGAAGGGAAAAAAAAAAGTGTTTGGTTTTAGGCTTAGTATAACACACAGGAGCAGTTGAGCTACTGCTGAAAACCTTTTTTTTGGAGGATGAGGCAGGGGAGTCAGTTTCCTTGGGTGGCGGCCCCTGACAGGCATCCAAACTGCCGTGAAGCCCCCTTAACCATGGGCATACAAGCAGTGCCGCTGCACTCAGTGGGTTATAAAAAAAAGGAGAGCTGGCAAAGGGACAAGTGTGGGTAGATATGATCAAAATAGAGATAGGAAATCGTCAAAGAATAAATACAAAGCATATGAAATGACCAAGTCCATCCCTTTTATCTACATTTTAACTTATTTAACTTCTTTAAGTGTATGTGTATACCACATGCGTGCCTGGTGCCAATGGAGATAAGAGGAGTGGATCAGACCCTCTCGGGACTAGAGTTACAAATGGTTCTGAGCCACCGAATGTGTGCTGGAAATCAAACTCCAGGCCTCTGGAATAGGAACAAGTGCTCTCAACTGCCGGGGCCAATTCTCCAGCTCATGATTTCTAGTTTTAATCATGTGAACATCTGTATGTGTTTATATGTGTACAAATGTAGGTGCTCTCACACCCAAAAAAAAATTACTGAATTCCTTGGAGCTGGAGTTACAGCAGGTGTGCACTGCCTGGCACCTGGTTCTTTTGCAGTAACAGCATGTGCTCTTAACTGCTGAGCCTTCTACTGAGCTCAACCCACAACTCCCGAGAAGGGTCTCCATGTGCAAGGAAGGCTGGGCTCCACTTGTAATTCTCTCCTCTCGTTCTCCTAAAGGCTCACATTACAGCAATGTACTACCAGTTTAAGAGAAAGCTTGGCTGGTGGTGGCGCACACCTTTAATCCCAGCACCTGGGAGGCAGAGGCAGGGGGATCTCTGTGAGTTTGAAGCCAGCCTGGTCTACAGAGTGAGTCCAGAGAAACCCTGTCTTAAAACAAACAAACAACAACAACAAAAGTTGAAGTTCTTTTATTCTGAAAAAGAAGAGAAAAAAGGTACCTTACTGCAGGAAGCTCAGCTGTACATGGAGGACTGGGACTTATGCTGAGTTGCTGGGCAGTGCAGTCTGTCTGTCCGTCCTCTGAAGGGAGCGGGCAACTAACTCTCAAGTCTTCACTGTCCTAAGAGTTGAAAGTGTACAGTTTAAGATTATATTTGGACACTTTAAGAATGAAGACCAACAACTGACCATCAAGTACCAAAGCACGTTCCATTACCATTCAACCAGCAACCATACAGGGCTTTACACTGTGACAAAGGCATTCATGGGGCATGATGGATCATGCCTAAAATCCCAGTACTTAAGAGGCAGGGGCAGGAGGATACTGAAGGCAGCAATGTTAAAACGATGTAACTGGGCACCCGGAGAGACGGCTCAATGGTTAAGAGCACTGTCTGCTCTTCCAAAGAACCTGGGTTCCAATCCCAGCACCCACATGGCAGCTCACAACTGTCTATAACTCCAGTTCCAAGGGATGTGACACCCTCACACCAATGCACATAAAATGAAAAATTAAACAAATTAAAATAACTGCTTTAGAACATAATCTAGCAGTTAAATAAGTTATCCTATAACCTAGCAACCAACTCTACTCATGCCATCCAAAAGAAATAAAATGTCCCAACAACAAACGAACTGTATCTTACAGCGGTTAAGTCTAGCCAGGCATTGTGCCCATACCCCGCCTGTCTGAAATTTCATACAAATAATCACCATAGCATCATTCACACGAACCAAAAAAGAAACAGCCCAATGTCCACCAGCGGGTAAATATACACATAACCAACCATGAGTCAAAGAACGCGAACCTTGAGGACACTCTGCTAAATAAAATAAGCCAGGCACAGAAAGGTAAATGCTGTTAAGACTTCATTTATGAGATGGCCACAGGAGCCAACTCATAAAGAAAGCAGAGGGATGCTTGCTAGTGGGAAATATGAGTTTCTCCCAGCTGAGAGCAGGCTGACTATAGTCTCCAAACACTTGAGAGACTAAGAAAGGAAGATTTCACAAGTACAAGGCTGGCTTGAACTACATAGTTGAGTTCAGGTCTAATATAAACCACAGAATGTGATCCTGCCTCAAAGTAACTAAAAATAAAAAAGCAAAAACATAGGAATACTTGGCTTTTTGGACTTTCATTATAGCGCTTTTAAAAACTATCAATATGTGAAAACTACATAAATCAAAATTATAAAATAAGTTTTTTGAGTAGCCCTGACAGAGCTAACCTGATGTCATAAAGTGAGAGAACGAATGGGGCATCTCCATGGTTACCTTCTCTTTGTAGACACCTTTGACGACATCGGCTACTCTGGTCTCAACAGAGAGCTCATCGGGCATTCTTGATGAACTTCCAGGTAAAGGAGGAAAATTTGAAGCTAGTAAGTCAAACTTTGGTGTTGGGGCCTTCACTTCAGTTGCTGAAGGCTGGGGTCTCTAAAAAACAAACCATTAAACAGTTAATGTGCCTAATGCTCTCTCTAATTCTCTGCCCCAGAATTTACAAGAAAAACAAGCAATGACTTCCAGAGAATACAGGAATCACCTCCCCATAAACGGCTGGTTCCCCAGCTCAGCTGAGTTCAACAATCTCTTCTGTTTTCTTCTGAAAACTCTGCACACTTCTTAAAGCTCCTACATAATGCTCACAATTATTTGCTTCCTAAATTAACCCCTCCTTTACGACAAAACTAAAAATAATAGTCCCATCTTGCCCAGACAGAACAATATCCCTCTTGCTATATAACATATTTGAAAGTTTCATCCTTTCAATCTACTTGTTTTCAATTGATTGAAAACAATTTCAATCAATTGTTTTCTCATTACCAAATTTACAATGTTTTTTATGACAGTAACTGAGCAAACTCCTTCTGCCAACATCACTATAGCATCTGACATGTTGACCATATCACAGAGTAGGGGCGGCACCAGGAGTCCAAATCTATCTTCTTTTCCACTCCAATTGTTTGTTTTGCTTTTGCTTTTAAAGACAAGGTCATGCTATGGAGCTACAGTATGGTGTCAAGCTTGTTCCCTTTATTTAACTATCTCTAATCCAGAAATTTCAGGTATGCAGCAGTCTGTTTTCTCCTCAATCTTTGAAGGCTACCTGAAGATTCACATGATTACTAAAATGACATGCTTTTTAAAAACCAGTCAGAGCCAAAAGCTTTAGTTATAAACAAAACCACTGAGTATACCTATAAAGCCTGCCTAAGCATGCATGAAGCTTGGGTTTGCTCCCTAGCTTTCTTTAAAGATTTAATGATATAATATAATATATTTACCTCTTTTAAGCTAGGAAACTTAAAACTTTGAATATAAATATTTTTAGTTGTTTTATATTAGGGTCTGCAGGAGTTAGGCTGACCCTAAATCTGGAGATGACCTTGAACTCCTGACCCTTTTGTTTCTACTTCTTAAGTGCTAGGATCATAGGGGAACACTAGCATGCCTTGGCTTGTATTTGTTTATGTATGGGTATGTGCATTTGAGGGCAGGTGCTTGCTGAGTCCAGAAGAGGGTTCAGATTCCCTAAAGCTGGAGTTTCAGATGTTTTGAGCTCCCTAATATGAGTGCTGGGAACTGAACTCAGGACCTATGCAAGAGCAACACATGTTCTTAACCACTGAGCCATCTCTTCAGTCCCTCTGAGTTTGAAAAAATAAGATTGTAGATGTAAGAATTAGCCACAGGGTGAGATAGCGCATGCCACAAAAGCTTGACAAACTGAGCTCAGTCCCTAGAACCAACAATAGGAGAAAACAAATTACCAAAACTGTCCTCTGCAAATGTGCAGGCTTACAACATCTACAGAGCTCTGAGAGTGAATTACCACCCACCAAGACTGGCAAACTAATAAAGATGCTATAGAGCGAACAGATAACAGGAACTTTTGTTCATTGCCTATGGGGTTGAAAATTGGTATAAGCCCTAAAGAAGGTTCAATTATTTTTGTTGAATACTCTAATCAACAAACTAAACCAGAAAGCAGAGACAGACCAAAAGGAAAAATAATTCTAAAGCTATAATTAAAGATTAAAATTCTTACTGGGATCCTGTCATCTTCTCTTCGTCTTCGACCTCTGAAAAGAGTTCTCCTTTTAACACAAGAGGAAGGATACACATAAGACTCTTTGAAATACATTATGTCCTATCACAGATTTCTTCTTAAAATATCTAAATTTTCAAAATAGGGGCTATTCCTCCGTATTATTAAGAGGCAAGTAAATTGTTCTGAAAACATCTTGAGCTAATCCACAAAGTTTCACCAACTACCACTAGCAGTTAGCTTGGCCCACTCCTATTTAGTTAACACGTTTTCCACATCAGAAGCATTTTAAAGTTTAATTTGGCTGGAGTAGACAAAATAGAACTCCACTCTTACAGTTGAGAAGTTGGAAGACACTGAACCTAGATGGCAGAGCCAGATATGATGGTGTACACCTTCAATGCCAACATTCTTAAAAGGCAGAGACAGGTGGATCTCTGAGAGGTGCGGCCAGGCTAGTTTCTACACAGCAAGTTCCAGGCTAGGCAGGGGTGAAAACCAAAGTCAACCAAAACCCCAAAAACCACTGAGTCAAAGGTAGCTCAGTGGTAGTGCTTAAAGAGGATGTTTGAGAACATCTTTTCAAATGCCTAGTATTGCCAAACCGCCATCTCAAAGTAAACTAAACCTTCCCAAATCCTATTCACTAAGAACGATGAAATCATTTAAGATAACCACACACCAATAATTAAAGCATAACAAAAATCACAAGCTGGTTTTCAACATTCCAAAAGTGCATGTTATAGTAAATAATCTTTGTATACTCTTTTTTTTCCTTACCTGCCTCTTCCGAAGTCCCCACTTTGTTCCATCTGTAAAACAGGAGCCTCCTTTGGAAGACAAGTCTGTTCTTGATGCACTGTTACTGCAGGGTTGTGCCGTTCTGAGAGGAAGCTTCTTGAACTAGACCTGCTCAATGGTCCTTCCCCCAGTGACACAGAGCCCTCTGTGGAGTGTTCTGAACCACTGGATGATCTGAAATGAGGCTTCACACTAAAAACAAAACCCACAAAGGACAAATCAAGAAAAATAAAAAATGATGCACCTTTATATATTTTTAATAAAAGGCAATTAATTTTTTTCCACATCGTGTAATGTGTTTGGCCAAACTTGGGAAAAAATCTGAAGGTTTAGATAAATCTACTTTCTCAACATTAAAAGCAGTCAGTACCAGGCCTGGTGGCACACACCTTTCATCCCAGGGGCAGAGGCAGGAGAACCTCTGTAAGTCTGAGGCCAGCCTGGTCTACAGGAGGTTAGAGGACAGTGAAGGTTACACAGACTGTCTCAGTAACAACTAAGACATAGTTAGGATTTTAGGATCTAATACCAACCGACCGACCAACTAACCAACCAACCAAAAACACCAGGCATATCAGATACCTGAACAAAAGTAAAACCACTGATGTGAGTAAAACAATTCATTAATGTATGGTGTGACTAAAAACATTGTGTATTTTTTGTTTGTTTGTTTGTTTGTTTGTATGAGACAGGGTTTCTCTGATATCTGCCTGCCTCTGCCTCCTCCAGTCCTGGAATTAAAGGTGTGTAGCACCATGCCTGATGTATTATTTTTATATATTTACACCATACACATAAACTTGTAAGTATCTGTAACTTGAAGTATTAACAGGAAAAATGACATCTGAAAAAATAGGGAAAGCTTAAAGGGCAGGGGGGTGCCACACACCTTTGATGCAAGCGCTCAAGGGAAAGAGGAAAGCAGGTCTTTGAGTTGGAGGCCAGCCTGGTCTATAGAGAGTGTTCCAGGAAAGCCAGGGCTACACAAAGAAACACTCTTGAAAAACATAACAATAAATGTCTCAGTAGTTAAGAGCACTGACTGTTTTCAGAGGACCCAGGTTTAATTCCCAGAAACCACAGAATGGCTCATAGGGATACAAATGCCTTCACCTGGACTATTCAGGCAACAGAAATGAAAGTGATACACACACATACATGTATACAAAACACTCATACACATAAAATCCTCACCCCTTTGTATGTATAAATGCATTCACTTTTTATAAACAACTTTTTATAACCAACAAGAATAATTCCTCAGGAATTATTGGGAACTGTTTAAAATAAATGTCAGTTTTATTTTTTATCTTACCGATTTTTTTGGAATGGTCGGCCCATATTCACAGCAGCAGCGTTTGTTTTATACGATCCCGGTGAACTAAAGCCATTCACAAAATTACCATTGGGAAAAGGAGCCTAGAAGAAAAATGTTCATGTTTAATATTAAAGGGATAAAATACTCCAGGAGAGGGTTTTGAGAGACTCAAGTGCGCTACTGTAACCTCAGTGTCTTAAACAAGTCAAGAATAAAAAGCTCCATACTCACTCACTTCAGCAATGTTCACAGGACACACCACCTTAGCTCTGAAGAACACGTCACCAATCATTATATACAGAACACCCTCTCATGACAAAACTTTACAACACTATGGTCATTTAAAAATCACAATGACTCAGTGTTGTGGTGCTGTCACCAGGTGGCTCTCTATGTGGTCAGGTCAAGGCAACATAGTTCCAGGACAGCCAGGGATACACAGTAAGACTCAATCAATCAATCAATCATAAAGAACTTATTTTCTTCTTCAATTCATTTAGGAAAATGTAAAGAATCAAACTGTAGACACTTAAAAGCTCAACCCTTCACAATATGCTTACACACCTTTAGGAGCTATCACAGTTTACCCAAAAAGTAATCCAACACAAAATCACTGAACGACATCAGCTTGTTGGTTTTTCTTTTCTTGTAATTTCTATGACAATTATGACTGGTTGGTAACTTACTATGCAGACTAGTTTGGCCTTGAAGTTGCAATGATCCTTTTAATACTACACTGTGGGTGTTCTAATCACAAACAATTGCATTTGCACCTCAATTTCAGGTGAGGTTTTTCAAATCTTAGCTTATACTAAATATTATATTACTTTCAAAGAGTCACTTACCAGCGGTGTTTCAAAGTAAGGTGCAGGACTTGCAGACCAGGACTGAGGCACAATACTGTACACTGAGTACTGCTGATGAGGGCTATACACTGGCTGCATAAAGACTGGGGAGGGGTACTGGGTTGGAGTCTGAATGGGTTGGGTATACATACTGGAATCCATTAATCGATAACCATTCTTAGCAAAAAATGTATTGATGGCTTTTATCCTTGCCTAGAAGCAAGAAGAAAACATAATAAAAGATAAAGTTATATTGAAACAAATATATTTAATTTTTTTTTTTTTTACACATCTTATGATTTATTTCTGCTCAGAAACAACAAAGCAAAAGAAAACGACAAAAGTGTAGATTTGAGAAGAGCCACAATAAACAAGGTAAAAATAAGTGAACATGGACCAGATGAATGCTTAAGCGACAGCCTACTAGCTCTGCAAGGGAAACCTTACAATCTGTAACAACTTGAACCCGGAGGGTTCATATATGTCATAGGAAACAGCTAAGAACACAAAGGTGACCCTGGCCTCTCTGCCACCTACACTTACATGCAGACACAATGAAATAATAAAAATAAACCCTAAAGAAAAACTTAGCTAGAAGCTTAATTGAAAAACTGCTATCCTATGCTGGGTAGGATGGGGCACACCTTTAACCCCAGCACTCAGGAGGCAGAGGCAGGTGGATCTCTATGAGTTTGAGACCAGCCTGGTCTACAAGAGTGAGTTCCAGGACAGCCAAGGCTACACAGAAAAACGCTGTCTTGAAAAAACAAAACAAACACCCCCCAACAATAAAAACAAAACAAAACCAAAATACCAAACTAAACCAAAAGAACAAAAGCTGCTATCCCATCAATTTCAATATTGCCTTGTTTTTTTTGTTGGCCCCAGACAAAGATAAATCTACACAGTAAAATCATAAAGAGATGAGGAAGAAATTGCTTATGGGAAAAAGGCCACTGAAGCTGCTATAATAAAGACAGCAGGAAAGTAGAGACTGAGGAAACAGTTCAAAGAAAACAGATCAAACCCCAAGACACATCTCTAAGAAGTATGACAGGTTCCGTCAACATGTAAACAAACACAACTCTACATATTAAGAAAAAAATAAATGGAATTAGGTTTGATTCTACTATATAACTAATTAGTAAAGTTTTATTAAAGACCTAAATATAAATATAAAACTTTCAAGTCATTAGGAGACACAAAACAGTATCACTGCAGCCTCAAAGAGGTGATTAAAAAGAGACAAAGATCAAAGTGAAACTCATTTGTAATACGGAAATTCGTTATCACCTACCCCACACGAACTGTTAAGTTCTTACAATAATGCCTATTATATTTCTCTTCAGCGCAAGTAGCACCCTGATTGTTTTACTTATTAGAAGGTGAAATGGGCTGGTTACTGCCATTTCTCTTCAGTAGTCAAAGTGGAGAAAACGACAGTACCTATCCATTAGGTGTTCATTCAAATGTACCTGGATTTGCCTTAAACTCACTACGTAACTCAAGGTGGCCTGAAACAAAACACTTCTCTTGCCTCAGCCTCTTCAATGGTAAGATTACAATTATGAGCCACCATCCCTTGTCTCACTCTGTTTGAGCTTATGTGTACAGAGTGCTTAAAACAAACTGATAAACACCAAGAAAACAAAAGTCAGTAAATTGTAGTGGTTATGAGGCTACACTAACTGCTGAAGTCTAACAACAGCACTAATGATGGAAAGCAAATTTTATGGAACAAGAGAACAGTAAGCATGTGAAGACATTGAGTAAGTATTATTGATGACAATTCCTTCTCAAATAGATGTTACTAAGACATGGCTGAAAGAAAAGAAACAGTTTTCATCACTACTAAAGAAGTATTCCTACTATTTATTCTGAGATCTAGAATTATAGGCTATGAGTCAGTATGAAAATTTTGTGATTCCCTGTAAAGAACTTCTGTATTCATAGTATTTTCATGTTCTGTCAACCTATTTTCTAAAGTAGGACATAGTCATGTTTTTAAATGACTACAGGTTTTATAAAACACCTGCTCATGTATTCTTAATTTTTCAAAAAGAAGCAACACAATAAACGAAGCCCCATCAAGTCACCTCCCACGAAAAACACTTATTTCACACTAGAATCTGGTGTATTTGCAAATGTTTCTTACCATGATTGGCTTGCCCTGAAATGTTTTCACTTCTTCTCTTAAGTATTTAAAAGCCTGTTAAACCAAAAGTGAACTTTTATTAGCATTAAACATCTCAATAAAGTCATCTTCATTCTACCAAATGAGTCTGCAATCATCAGTTTCTTTTTCTTTGTCTTTTTATTTATTTTATGTATATGAACACTGTTTTCATGCACAGCAGAAGAGGGCAGCAGATCCCATTATAGATGGTTGGGAGCCACCGTGTGGTTGCTGGGAACTGAACTCAGAACCTCTGAAGAGCAGCCAGTGCTCTTAACTGCTGAGCCGTCTCTCCAGCCCCATTCACCAGTTTCTAAACTGAACAAAGGGCCCTGCCACGTAGCGGCGTGCTCTCCGGCCCCAGCCCTCAGGAACTGCAGCAGGAGAGGGCCGTGTCTTGAGCTAAGCCTTGGACACAGCAAGGCAAAACCCTGCTCCTACAAACCTTGAGGTGAGGAGAGGAAAAGGGAACAAAACAAAAACAATCCCGGGTACAGCTTGAAGTTAACGCAGGAAATTGGTATGGAGTCCTGTGATAAAAGGCAGAAACAAGAGACACAGGTATCACCAAGTAACAACTTCTAATTTCAGTCAGCTGGTCCTGAGGGCACACAGGACTCGAATCCTTGCACTGAGAAATCTGACAGGGGACTGCCAGGAGTGTGAGGCAGCCTGGCCAATCTTGCAGGTTCCAGGGCAGCCTCGCTCTCACAGTGAGCATCTACCTCAAAATAAACACACAAGACAAAAAAAAAAAAAAAAAACCCAATACTAGCATGTGATAAAAGCCCAGATAAAAGCCCAGGCTCAACACAGAACAAAAAACCTGAATTTGATTTCCAGCACCCAAATGGTAAGACACAACCATCTGTACCTCCAGTTCCAGGATACCAGCTCCTCTTTCTTGCCTTCTTAGGCACCAGGCTCACACAGACAAGCATAGAGACTCAACACTCAGATATATTAAAGATCATTGTATTAAGTCACGCTTGCTATCTAAGCATTCGGGGAGAGGTGAGGAAGGAGGACTGCTGTGTTTGAGTGCAGCCTAGGCTACCAGTGAGTTCTAGATCAGCCGCAGCTTTAGAGTGAGACTGCCTCTGCCCCAACCACACCCCAAAAAACCCAACTTTATTTTAAACCATAGGCTATATTAGGTACCAAAACCACCATTGAACACTTACCTCCAAATCTTTACATTCATTTAAAAAGTCTGTTAATTTTTCATTGATAAGTAAACAATTTTAAATTTAAAGCTGATAAAATTGCATGCAGATGATAAAGAAGAAAGTCAACTGTCAATTAAGTAGATGTATGGCCAAGGTATTTAGCAGTCTTGGTAAAATTTCCTTTCTTTTTCTTTTTTTGACACGGTGTGACCCTGTAACCTGGGCTGCCCCAGCACTGAGAGCCATAGTAACAGGAATGTGCCATCACTACCTTGTCCGGTTTTGTTTTCTTTTGATACAGGATTTCATGTCACCCAGGCAGGCCCCAATTTCGCTTATGTAGCAAAGCTGGTCCTGAACTCCTGATCTTGGTCCTGTCTACCTCCCAAGTGCTGGGGTTATAGGAGTGAGCCATATCTGGCTTTTTCTTTGTGGCCCTGAGCCCTAAGCCTAGGACCTTCTGTATCCTAGACTAATACTCGACCATGAAGCCATTCCCCTAGCCTAAACACATGCTTAACAAAAATACACACGTCTTTTCTCACTAGATTGTTATTAGCAGCCACTTTCTTCTCACCTGCTGTGCATCTGTGTCTGACTGGAAGGTGATGTACCAGTTGCTGTTGTGTGCAAATTCACAACTTATCACTTTGGGGCAGTTTTCATTTTTAAACAAAGCTTTCACTTCCTAAAAAGAAAAAAAATAGTCAACTCTTAAAATGAAAACATGTATATATGGTGTAGGACTTGTAGATTATTTTATGAACAACTAAACAAGCACTTCAGCTCTAGTGGTAAGCTACAATTCTTACGGTACTCTCTCTAGTGGTTTTCCTCCACAACAGAAGGCTTTTTAAAGCTAAGATCGCCACTAACATAGCATCTCCATGCACACTTATTTAAGACATTTTGTCTCTGTCAGAATCAGATGTGAACATCTTTCCTGTAACCATACAGCTTAAAAAAAAAAAAGGAAGCTTGGCGTAGTGGTGCATGCCTTTAATCCCAGCACTCGGGTAGGCAGAAGCAGGTGGATCTCTGTGAGTTGGAGGCCAGCCTGGCCTACAAAGCAAGTCCAGGACAGCCAAGGCCACACAGGGAAACCCTGTCTTGGGGGGAGAGGGAGGAAGAAAAACAAAACAAACAAAACCTGAGATTGGTAAGACAGTTAATAGGTGAAAAGAACTTACAAAGAAGGGAGAAATGAATATTAAATATTTGAGCCAGGAAGTTGGCTCAGCAGGTAAAGGTACCTGTTTATATGCTGGCCGACCTAACTACAATGGCATCATATTTCCTCCATGAATAGGGCCTGAAAAATTCTTTTCTAAATTACAGTAAGTCAGTTACTAAGCAATTCCTTTTTTTGTTGTTGTTTTGTTTTTATGAGACAGGTTTTCTCTGTGTAATCTTGGCTGTCCTGGACTTGCTTTGTAGACCAGGCTGGCCTCAAACTCACAGAGATCCACCTGCCTCTGCCTCCCAGAGTAACGGAATTACAGGCGTGCACCACTGTACCTGGCTGCAATTTCTTTAATTTACAGTACAGGCAACTTATAGTAAACGTCTGTAACACAGCAGTTAAGAAATCTAAACTTTAGAATTAGAGTAAGTTTCATAGTCTATCATTCAATAATCTAATGCACTTAACTTTTTTTTTTTTTTTTTTTTTTTTGGGTAAATCATCTTATGGCTCAGTTACTTTGTCTGTATATAAACTTTGGCTTTAAATAATTGTAAAGTGATTCCTGGCAGAATTATTAAGTAAAGGTATGCATATGTGTGTTTTTAAAAGGCCTGTTTCTGTACTTTACTGCCTTACTCAAATATTTTATTCTGGAACCTGAACCGCACTTGATCTTTATGACTGTAGCTTTGTTTTATCTTTTGCTGACCAATACTTATTCAAAGAAATTTCTTCCACCGTTATTAGTTGACTACTCCTACTTAACTGTCAGTCAAGCCAATCCATTCATAATTAGCATCACTGCAATACTGAAGTTTGGCTCCTAAGAACACAGAATACCTTTTTCTTCCTTTACAGTGTTCTGCTACTTCAGAGTTAACAAGCCAACATAACTGACATGAGGGTACCTCTGCTCTGCTAGCCTACCTCCTCCAACTTACACGGTCAGAAGACACTCAGCTAGAGAAACAATCCAGGCTTACCTCCACTGGCGTTGTCTCAGGGATTTCTCTGAGAATTACAATACAGCGCTTATGACTTGGTCTCACCTTCTCTCCCTTCTCATCAACTTGTACCATAGGAGAAGCTGAAATCAAACAAACAAAAACGTGACTCCCTTAAAGGTGACAGGTAGGATGTTAATGATGCCTAAAACGTATTCAATATACTTCTAACCGAATAAATTATCAAATGCTAAGGTAAAATGCCAAGGTTTGTATGCAAAGATTATTGAATGTTATTTGCTAAACAAGTATCTGGAGCACCTACGTTGTGATTATTGTGCTAATCACAAAATGTGCCAAAAAGAATCCTCCAGGAAACAAAAAGCATTCATTATTATGACTTCAACGTATACTCCTTTTTTTCCTAGTGATGACAATAAAGGCCAGGATTCACCCCAACAAAGCTGCTCTTATATACAAAAGCCAAAAGGCCATTTTCTATGAATCAGAGAAAAACCACATAGTCTTTTCTTCAGAAAAGTGGTACATCACAGTTTTATAGCCAGATAGAAAAAGTTTAAAAAGCAGCTATGCAGGAAAGGTTCTTTGTCAGCTTTCCAGGTAGCTAAGACTGGTTAATTTTTAAAAATGACATCCATACAAATGATTTAGAAATTTCATAAATGGCAAGGCGATGGCGGCACGCGCCTTTAATGATGTTCAAAGACAATATCAAAGTTCCACACCCACTAGAAAGATGAAACGTGCACCTCAAGGGTCAACGAGGGATCCCATCTTATTAAAGACCACAGGGCACAGGGGCTGCAGAGAAGACTAGCTATCAAGAGCACTTGTTGCTTTTACAGAAGATACAGTCTTGGTTACAAGCACAGTGGTGGTTCACACTACTCATAACTCCAGCTCCTGAGCTGTGGACACCAGGCATGCAAATGTACATGCATGCATGCAGGAAAAACACACACATACAACATTTAAGTTTTTTGACAGAGTATCTCTATATAGTGCTGGCTGTCCTGAACTCTCTGTAGACAAGAGTGGCTTTGAACTCACAGAGATCTGCCTTCCTCCACTTCAGGAATGCTGGGATTAAAGGTGTATGCTACCATGCCTGATTTAAACTAAGGTAGACTTGATGAAGATATCCAAACTGCCTTCTGGTCTTTAGCCATACATATGCACCTACATAAACATGCAAACACACAGACAAATAGGAAACATATCCTCAAGAAGAAGCAGCAGCAGCAGCAGGAGGAGGAGGAGGAGGAAGAGGAGAAGAAAGACATCTAACTGGGCAGTGGTGGCTCTCAGCTTTAGTCCCAGCACTTCTACTTCTTTTTTTTAGATTTATTTATTTATTATGTATACAGTGTCCTGCCTTCATGTGCGCCTGCATGCCAGAAGAGGGCACCAGATCCCACTATAGATGGTTGTGAGCCACCATGTGGTCGCTGGGAACTAAACTCAGGACCTTTGGAAGAGCAGCCAGTGCTCTCAACCTCTGAGCCATCTCCAGCCCTAGTCCCAGCACTTCAAGGCTTGCCTGTTCTACTGAGCCAGTTCTAGGACATCCAGGGCTACACAGAAACCTTGTATCAAACAAGAAAAGAAAAAAGGAGAGAAGAGAAGAGGAGGGGAAGGGAGGGAGGGAGAGGAGAAGAAGAGGGGAGGGAGAAAAAAGAAGAGAAGGAGGAGAGAAGAGGGGAGGGGAGGAAGAGAAAAAAGAGAAAGAGGAATAGAAAAGGAAAAAAAAAAAAAAAAAAAAAAAGAAAGAAAGAAAAAACTACCACACTACACCATACCAAAAAAATTCTTAACTAGCTATAGTAACAAATGCCTGTAATCCCAGTACTTGAAAGCCAGTGGGGAAATCAGTGCAATTCAAGGTCAGCCTGGTCTATGTAGTCAGACAATGCCTCAAAAATAGGGGCAGCTGGGAAATGCAACCCTAGGTAAACATTCTGAGTCTGAGGCCAGTCTGGGAAGAAAAAAATTCCTGCAGGTCACAGTGGTGCTCCTCTGAGCTCCTCAGCACTTGAAGAATGAATCTGAAGCTATCTTGACCTACACAACGAGGTCTCATTAAGTGCTGGAGGGAGATGAGGGTGAGAAAACAGGAGAGAACAGGGAGGGAGGGACAAGTTATTATCAAACTTTAAGAGTATTTGTCGGGGCTGGAAAGATGGCTCAGAGGTTAAGAGCACTATCTGCTCTTCCAAAGGTCCTGAGTTCAATTCCCAGCAACCACATGGTGGCTCACAACCATCTATAATGGGATCTGGTGCCCTCTTCTAGTGTGTAGGCACACGGAAGAGTACTGTATAAATAATAAATAGTAAATCTTTAAAAAAAAAGTATTTGTCAAACTATAGGTCACAACCTATTAACAGGTTGTAAAATAAGAATAAAAGAAATCAGGCCATTCTTATACAAGGAACGTTAATTGTTAATACTTGCTTTGTGAACAAGAATAAAAAACTACAAAAAGTTGCTATTCAAATGTACATGCTAACAAATATACATACAAAAAGGTCACAGAAAACAATCCCCTGTATGATCAGAAATAAAAATATTTAACTTTTACAATTAAAAAGAAGCTAACAGGCATTTACGTACATCTCAATACTTCAAGAATTAAATCTGGATCTGTAGTCAATTTTTTTATTTCTTCCATGTTGGCAACTGTCCATATTGGGATAAACTGATCACTATCCATTTGAGATATCAAGTAAAGATCCTTTGACAAATTTTCTCTGAAAGAAATTAACAGAAGCAATTATAATACACAATTCTGAAAAAGCATCTAAAGCAAGAAAATATATTCATACTTAACACTGTATCTAGAGAAATAAAACTATAAGATGAACTAAAGTTTAACAGTTGTATCAGCTCAATTTAAAACATACCAACATAATAATATAGCAGTTAACAACTTCATAGTTCCAAATCCCAAAGCATATGGAAAAAATGGTAGTTTAAGCATAACTTGAAACATGGATATTTATATGTTATTCTTTCATAAATACGTTTGACTATTGTAACTTGAAAACTATTTAAAATTAAAGTGAAGCTGGACTAGGTGGCACAGAGGCAGATCTCTGTGAGCTCAAGGCGAGCCTGATCTACAAATTGAGTCCAGAACATCCAAGGTTACACAGAGAAACCCTGTCTTGAAGAAAACCAATAATAAACAAACAAACAAACAAACAAACATTAAAGTGAAAAGCCTGGGGAGGAGAGAGGAGCTACAACTGGGATGCAAAGTGAATAAACTGTAATTAATATAAAAATTAGTTTAAAAAAAGTGAAAGATTATGTAAGGTGTTCTGCTCAAAGCTGGCATTACAGGTGTGCCCCACTGTGCCCACTTCAAAAACCTTATCTTTTTGTTTACATCAAATACCCTTTAAAGCAGACTAAATAAGAGTATCTGCAACCTTGTGTTTAGAAAGGTCCTTCTCAAACAGACCCACCTGTCTACCCCGATTAAAACTGTACTCTGGCTGGGGGGTGGGGCTACTCCCCTTCTATCCCAGCAAGCAGGAAACAGAAGACAGATCTCTGAGTTTTGAGGCCAGCCTGATCTACAAAGTGAGTTTGAGGACAGCCAAGGCTGCACAGAGAAACCCTGGGCCTCCAAACTAAGTAGCAAACAAACAAATAAACAGAACAGTACTCTGGATTCTCCTTTTTCACTCATGCTGTTCTATTTTAATTTTTTACCAATAGCAATTATCACCTAAACAAACACTAGCTGTGTATTTATTTATGTTTGTTGTTTTGTATCACTTAGGCTGATTATGAGTTTCATGAAAAAGCTTTATTGGTTGATAATATTTTAAAGGTCTTATGGGGTTTTAAAGGCCTTAGAAAACTAGGTCTGATTTCCAGCTTATTCCTGCCAACTGTTCACCCCAGTTCCAGGAGATGTGACGCCCTCTTCTGGCTTTCACAGGCAATGCACGTATGTGACGTGCTGATACATGGGCAGGCAAAAAGCCCATTAATCTTTCTTGTGCGCTCAAAGACCTTTACAGTGACATTCAACTAAGTTATTTTATTTAGTTTATAAATTCAAAAAGTGGCAGTTATTTTTTTGGGGGAAGGGTAATAAAAGATACCAGTTAAGTTTAAACTCATATTTCATCATTAAAAAAAAAACCAACAAATTAACATTAATATTCTAAATAATTACTTAATAACTTGAAAAATCAGACATCTGCAAACATGGTTTTCACACAAAAACTGTAACCTTGAAGCAGCCCTATTCTTATCACCCAGTATCAAAGACCTTAGCTAAAGAAAGAGATACCAAAATCCAAGACAGAAGGAACTGATAACCACTTAGGCCACAGACATTTTGTATCTACCAATCAAGATGCAAAAAGGAAAATTATCAATGGAAAAGATTCCATACCGTGAGAAACAGAACTCTAACTGTTTTTTCAGGCACTCCTTTAAATCTTCTGTAGAAATTGTTGAACTGCTTTCTCCTGATATAGAAAACAAGAGGGAGAAACTGTTATCAAGCTATCATAGGCAGCGAACTTACATAATCACCCAGAAGTCGCGAAGCAGCCACAAATTAAAATGTACCACAAAACTTTATTTTAAAATTAAGTCTAATTTCTTTCACCTTTTTCGTCGATATCTTAAGAACTATCTTGAGCTAGGGCTGCAGCTCTGAAATACAATAGGAGAGCATTCATCTAGCACATGTGCGGTAATGGATTCAATACGCAGTGCCACATACGTAGCTCACAGGTAAGGGCTGGGGAAACAGCAGCTCAGTGAGTAAAGTATTTGCCACAAAAGCATGAACCAAGTTCAATCTCCAGAACGCATTAGACACGATGCCACCAGAGTACACACGTGTAATCCCAGTACCAGGGAAGTGAGAAATGGACATCCCTGGGGCTCACTAGCCAGCCAGCCTAACCTAACAGGGGAATCCTAAGCCAATAGTAGACCCAGTCTCAAAAACTAAGGTGGAGACAAGTCAGTGTCTGTACACACACACACACACACACACACACACACACACACACACACGCACAGTCAACTTTTCCTGAGGCATGACATACAATGTTGTCTTCTGGTCTCCACATGCATGTATGTATACATACACACACACAGCAAGAAATAACAAAGGACCATTGCTACTATTATGTTAACTACTGCCCTAATCTCTTTGTAAAAATGTGAAAACAAGAGCCAGGTAGTTGGCACACTCTTTTAACCCCAGGCAGACAGATCTGTGGGTTTGAGGCCAGACTGGTCTATATAGAGTTGCAGGACAGCCAGCATTACACAGAGAAACCTTGTCTCCAAACAAAACAAGTGAAAACTACCCAATTCTTCTTGGGAACTGAGAACAAACAAACAAACTAAGCACAAATATAATTAATGCTGCCCTAAAGGTAAAGATGGAAACTGGTGTAGTCTGTGTTACACTTACGGTCTTTACTAGCAGCAGGTCCAGTGAGCTGCGCCCTTCCTATTCGCCTTTCACACCTTCTTCATTCCTTGATTTTCTTGTTTGTTTCTCTGGTTTGCTATTTTGAGACAGCATCTTATTTAGCCTAATCTAACTTCAAATACTCTATGTGGGCAAGCATGACCTTGAACCCCTGACTCTTCTACATCTACGTCCAAGAGCTGAGATGATATGGCACAGGGTAGGTCTTAACTATGTAGCCCAGGCTGGCCTTAAATATTGAAATTTTTACTTTTAAGGGAGAGCACAGAAAACAATGACTTCATTAAAATCTTATACAAACATTAAAGACTAAAAGCACACGTCTTCTTATAGCGTGTACAAGTGTGGTGTGTACATGTGCACACACGTACTGTCCGTGTGTGTATGTACAGAAGGCAGAAGTCGATGTCTGGTGTGTCTATCAGCCTTCACCTTCACTTGAGACACGACCTCTCACTGACCCTGGAGTTCACTCTTCTGCTGGGCTGACTGGCTAGTTAGTTTGCAGGGTCTGCCTGTCTCTGCTAACCAGCCCTGAGCTTACAAATTCAAACCTGCTACTGTGGTGAGCATATATATGGGTGCTGGGAATTGGGACCTAAGTCCTTTACTCACTGAGCACTTCCTCAGCCCTAATATTTTCTCTGTTTAAAAATGACTAGTAGCAGCTGGGTGTGGTGGCACACACCTGTAATCCCAGCACTCAGAGAGGCAGAGGCAGGCAGATGGTTGTGAGCTCTAGTACAGCCTGGTCTACAAAGAAAAGACCTTATCTTGGAGGGGTCGGGGACACCAGAAAAGACCAGCAACTAAACTTAAATATACAGACAACAAGATGTATGAAGCTGGATAAATTGTCCAAGATTTTAACACTAAATTATGGTACTACTCAAGAATTAAGAGATAAATTATCTTTATCAGTAATGAACACTTTCCATTCTATGTATATGCAATCTTTTAGCATTTTTACACTATTATTTTTATAAGTATGAATGTTCTGTCTACATGCATGCCTCTGCACGACATCCATCAGATCCCCTAGATCTGGAGTTTCTGCAGCCCCTGTAAAATCTTGTGTTTTTTTAAAAAAATATATATTATTATTATTATTTTTATGGGCTGAAGAAGTAATGTGTTAGTGTGAACTACTTTTGCAGGAGAACCAAGTCTGTCTCCTGGCACTAAGCTGAGTGTGTAACAACCATGTGTAACTCAGGCTTCAGGGAGACACAACCTCACAGCCTGCATAGGTGCATGTATGTAGAGACATCCACATGTGCACACTGTTAAATTAAAAATATATCATTCTCTCCGTGTGAACGGTGTGTGTAGGTGGACACTGGCAACCACAGGACAACTGTGCAGGGCTGGTTTTCTGTCTACCTGTACGTGGGCTCAGGCTGTTAGACTTGTGTGGCAAAGCACCATTCATTACTCCATGAGCCTTTCACCTGTATATGCAATTTTCTATACAGAACTCACCTATCCAAATGCTAACTACAGGCAGTCAGTTTACTCACGGGCAGCGAGCTACACGTAGGTGCTGGGAGTTGAACTCAAGGAACCCAGTGTTCTTCAATCACTCAGCCTGTGAACTCATCACTTCAAAATTTCATAGAGGAACACCAATGCCATACACCTCAGAAATTACCTTGTAAGTCAAAAGACCTCAGATCTGGCCTGGGGCTGAGAGATGCAAGGAATAAGCATGAGGAACTAAGCTCAGATTCTAAGCACCCAAGGAAGAAGGCTAAGCATGGCTGCCTGTTCCTATAACCTCAGGATACATGGCCACTCATGTGGACACGTGCTCAGATCAGAGACAGATCTAAACATTTACAAGGTAACTGAAGGCAGGAATGATAGTGGACATTTTCTGTTCTGCCTCCATGTACAACTGCGCGCCAGAAGAGGGCGCCAGACCTCATTATAGATGGTTGTGGGCCACCGTGTGGTTGCTGGGAATTGAACTCCGGACCTTTGGAAGAACAGCCAGTGCTTTTAGCCTCCGAGCCATCTCTCCAGCCCCAATAGTGGGCATCTTTACTATCAGTACTTGGGAGGCAGGCAGACTGAAGCCAGTCTTGACTACATAGCAAGTTCTAGGTCAATCAGGGCTACAAAGTAAAACACCAACTCATTTAAAAACAAAAAAAGGAAGAGGAGTAATTGAGGACAATTATTTATAGACCTTGTTCTAAAGTCACAGGACTACTTGAAGCAGAAAGAGACAGATATGCCTATTCCATGTTAAAATTCTTTTTCAAAAAAGACCCTTTGGAAAGTAGTTGCATGGTCAGATTCTGTGGTTCACTTCAGTTCCCTTTAAATTTCTGAGCACTTTTAGGGCTAGAGAGATGGCTCGGCAGTTAAGAGCATGTGCTGCTTGTCCAGAAGACCCATGCCTTGGGTCCCAGCACCTATGCTGGGCTGTTCACAACTGACAGCAATTCCACCTCGAGCAGTGGCCTTTTGGGAGCTTGTACACATGTACACCAACATTTATTTTTTGAAAATTATAAAGTTACATTTTTCATCTACTTTAAATCATATTAACTATTAATCCATGCTGGTTAAACCAATGTGAGAAAAACCAAAACAAAACAATACTGACACACAGAAGTTTGTTGCTGTTAAAGAGGGACCCCTGTGTCAACCAAGCTGGCCTCAAACTTTTAGTCCTGTTGTTTCTGCCTCCCAAATGCGTGGATTAGCAGTGAAGACTACCCAACCCGGCCCATTTACAGCTAATACATTTAATTTCAGTTTTCCAAGACACAGTTTCTCTCTTTAGCCCTGGCTGTCCTGGAACTCACTCTGTAGACCAGGCTGGCCTCAAACTCAGAGATCCACCTGCCTCTGTCTCCGAAATGCTGGGTTAAAGGTATGTACAACAGCCTTGCTTAGAACTCTTAAAAAAAAAAAAATATTTATTCTTATGTTTGAGTGTTCTATCAGCATGTATGCCTACATGCCAGAAGAGTGCATGAGATTCCAGTACAGATGATTGTGAGCTACCAGGTGGTTGCCAGGAATTGAATTCAGGACCTCTGGAAGAGCAGACAGCTCTCTTAACCACTGAGCCATCTCTCCAGCCCAAGAACTCTTATTTTTAATATATACTATATATATTTTTTTTCTTTTTAGTTTTTCCGTTTTCTTTTTAGATTTTTATTCCCCCAGACAGAATTTCTCTGTGTAACAAGCCCTGGCCATCCTGGGCTCAGACCAGGCTGGCTTCAAACTCAAACCGATCCACCTGCCTCTGCCTCCCTGAGTCCTGGGATTACAGGTGTAGGCAGCCATACCTAGCTTTTTCTATCTGGTTTTTTAAGACATGCTTTCTCTGTGTACCCCTGGCTGACCTGGAAGTCACTCTGTAGACCAGGCTGATCTCAAACTCACAGAGACCCACCTGGGTGGGATTAAAAACTTGCACCACCAATGTGCAGTTTAGCTTTTTCTTAAAATTAATCTCTGAAATACAACTTATTTTGAAATAAATTCCACGCTGAAAACTTGGTTTTTTAGTTACACTTGTAATAACAATCTTAACTAACCAAATGAGAAACTTAGAAGTTTTGAAATTTGGACCTCTTAACTATTTTCTCCTGATACTTAATTTCACAAAATAGAACTTTGCAATTACATATTTTGTGTCTGGGTACTAGTCAATAATACCTTTAATAATCACCTAATAGTTGTTTGACATAAGCTTCTTTTCAAAAATGAAAGCAAACTGATCAATGTCATGTCTATCAAAATGATGGAAAAATCAAGGACACTAACTTATCATTTTAGCAATAAAACAACAATGGTTACCAGAAACGTCGTATAGTTGGTAGCTCAGATCTTCAGGTCCTAGGATCATTCCATCAGCTGACTCTTCAACGTCTGTAGTGTTTCTCGTGGTTTCACAAGATGGAGAATACATTACCTCATATTCCTTACACATATCTTCTGAAAGTTCTGTATTACCTGTTTTCAAGAAAAGGTATTGAGAGTAAACAGGACAAATTTAAACCCACCTTCAGTGACTCTGAGTCATGTCTTCTAAAGAAGATTTCAAAGAAGCGTACCAGTTAGGGAAAATATCCCATGGCTTTTGAACCATTCCTAAAGGGAGATAGGAGTGCTGTCCATTATGGATAAGCTATCACTCTACATATCCAACTGTTTGTATAATTCCTTTGCTTACTTTTCTGAAAACAGACACTGTCAATGTTTATTACTTTTCATTATTTTGTTTGTTTGTTTTGTTTTTCGAGACAGGATTTCTCTGTGTGTCCTTGGCTGGCCTGGAACTTACAGGCATGTGCCACCATTATTTCCATTCTGCAGATGAATCGAATAAGCTCATGAGGTTAGCTACCCAAGGCCAGTGAGTTAATACAGCCCATGACAACAGACCCAAACTAATCTTGTAAAAATTAGAAATAACATGTATAAATGGGCTAGATGCTGACCCAGAAACACACATACTGCTTGAAATTACTCACTGTTCATGTAAAGAAAGCATAAGAATCACACACAAACTATATACTAAACATTCACAAATACATTTCATCAAATCTTTGTTTGGTTCTGAAAAGTCCTCCCAAGTGCTCAAGGTAACAGCGTGGCCCCCAGCACCATGAAGTTAAAGGTGAAGCTTTGGATACACATGATCAGTAAAATGGTGACTAGCTCCACATGTGTATCAGTCTGCTATGGAGCTCAGAACCCTACAAGCTATTTGGAAATGGCAGCACCTAACTGACGGGAGGAGCTTTGTGGTGGCAGGTCTCTGAGCTCTTTCCCAATAAGTTCTTGGTGTCCTGGCCCCATGACATAAGTAAGGCTGTTCTACCAAAAGGCCCTAAGAGTGGGAGCAGGTTACTGCGAAATGAAACCTCATGAACCAAAGTCAATCTTTCTTCCTTAAAGCTGACGTTTCTTAACGTATTTTGTTCAGCAACAAAATGTTAACCAACAGATCAACTAATCAAAGGTCATCTCAAAGCTGTTTGAGTTGAAGTGACCACATGTTTAGCCAAAACAATTTAACCAACAGACAGTTAAGACTCACCCTCAGGGTGAGATCCAGATGTGGCTGCAGTTTCATTCCAAGAGCTTTCGGGTACAGGAGTGCCATCCGGATTTCCAGAAGGAATTTCTTGCCATACTTTGGCATTAGGGTTTAAACCAGTGCCTTTAGATGTCACCTGCTAAACAATCAAAACATCTGTGTAAATTTAGACCAAAGGCTTTTTCTATTACTTATGTTGGGGAAAACAAAACAAAAAATAAAAACCCTAACAGAAAAACGGCCCGTAAGTATAGTATTAGACCTGCCTTCTCCTGCTCAAGAGTCTCAACTATATGTCCCTCACGCTGGTCTGCAGCCTGAGTTATCAGCCAGATTCTGTCTACTCCCTAAGCACCAGCACGCACCTCTACACCAAGCCAAACATGATAGCTTCTCATCTACTTGAAAATACAAAACTTTAAAAGTAATTGATCTGAAATAAGTATTTCAGACTTCTATATGAAATATGGCTATCTATGTAATAAAAAATCCATACCTCTACAAACACTTTTCTTGTGGAGCTAGGGCCTCACTATGTAGCACAGGCTGACCTAGACCGCAGACCTGCCTGTTTGTACCTCCTGAGTCTGGGAATAAAGGTGTGTACTACCATGCCTGGCCTTTCTTAAAATACTGCCTTAGCAGGTAGAGGCACACGACTATAATCTCAGACTTGGTAGGTAGAGATAAGAAGTCAGAACTTCAAGGCTGGCATCAACCATTCAAGACTGAGGTCAGGCTGGGCTACAGAATCAACTATCTCAAAATTACAAACAAAAATTTTAAAAATAAATACTTAAATACTATCTCACTCTAACCTAAAAATGTCAAAAAAATTTACTTATCTTATTCACATATCTAAAAGCAATGCTCTTATTTATAAAAATTTTCAATTATATCTTTTGATTACTAAGTAGTGACAGATTTCTAAGAATGAATGAATGAATCAATAGAAATTCCATCTCAAGTCTAAAACTGTGATCTGTTTGGTGCTTTTATCATTACTTACGATTTATTAGTTTTACTTATGTGTGGTGGCATTAACAGATATGTTTGTACAGGTGTAAAGGTGCCCAGGGAGGCCAGAGGGCATCAGAACCCCTGAAATTGGAGTCAGTGGAGGTTGTGAGCTGCCTTATGTGGGTCCTGGGAACAAAACCCAGGTCCTCTCCAGGTCCCTCCTAATTTTAAAGTATTTTAAAGTATTTCTTTACTACATGTGAGCGCAGAGATCAGAGGATAATATGCAAGAGTTGGCTCTCTCAGCCATGTGTGCATAACTTGGGATAAACTCAGGCGGACAGGCTTAGAAGCAAACGCCTTCACCCACTCAACTGTCTTACACACCTTTACTTATGTTCTGAATCTGCTGTTTCTAGGAGGCCAGGTTGTCTTTCCTGTATTTCATGACTTTTTCCTATGCGCTTCTAATGATCCAATCCTCTACTTGAGTTTCTTCTAGTGATCTTCAATGAAACAATATTATTTCCTGACACTTTTATTATTTACCATACATTATTTCTTAACTACTTTATCATCTCAAAGTAAGGTTATGAGGGCAGGCAACATAACTTAGAAGATAAATCATTTGCAACAGCTTCAATTTGATTCCTGGAACCTGCATGAAAGTAGAAGGAGGCAGGGTGGTAGCAGAACAAGCCTTTAATCCTAACACTTAGGAGGCAGAGGTAGGCATATCTCTGAGTTCGAGGCCAGCCTGGTCTACACAGTGAGTTCCAGAACAGCCAAGGACATAAAGAAACCCTGTCTCAAAAAATAAAAGGTGAAAGAAAAAAGAAAAGACAAGAGACAAGACAAGACAGACACACTATAGAGACCAAAACAAATAGTATTACTGGTTACCCCTAGGCAATAGCACCTTTTATTTCATTTTTGTGATTTTCTATATTTTCCCCACACTTAATGATACTTTTAATGGTTCTTTAAGTTGACAAGTAAAACTACATTTATTTTAACATATTTATGGTATATGGTGATGTTTTAAAACGTATGTTAAGAATGAAAAAACAAACATAAATATTATTAATTCAAATCTTTTTTATATTTTTGGTTGCGAGCCTAGCCTTTAATGGCTGAGCCATCTCTCCAGCCCAACTCAAATCTTTTCTAATGCTTAGCAAATTACTTCTAAACAACAACAACAAAAAAATGTATACTGAAAGCCAGGTGTGGTAGGTAGCATAAAGCTGTAATCCTAGCACTTGGAAGGTGGAGACAGGAGGATTAATAGTTATAGGTCAGAGATCAGTCTTCATTATACAGTAAGTTTCGGGACAGCCTGAGTTACCTGAGAACCTGTCTCAAAAATCAAATAATTTTTAAAAATGTGTAATGGCTTAAAAGACATCTCAACTGGAAAAACTATTCTTGCTAAGTGACATAAGGGACGATTACTATCTGCTTTGTTTTAATGCATACAATGAATTTATAAAATTAGAATACTAACAAAGACCCAATAAACTGGACATAAAAAATGGTTTACACTTTAGAAATCAATTTGGTCAGAACGATAGTGGTAGCAGCTTACAATGTGTATGCTCTGAAGGCGAACAGGTGTGATGGCCGTGTCTGTAACCCTGGCACTCAAGGGGCTGAGGCAGAAGGGACTGCCCTGAGCTTATGGCCAGTTGGTACAGCAAAGGGAATTTGAGGGCAGCCAAGGCTAGATTCTGTTTTAAAAAGCCAACACAGTGAAAAAATAAAATAAAGTTTCTATGCTGCCCTACTATGTGAATTCTCGTTTAAGGGCTGCATACATAAGGATGTTGTGGTTTTGGTTCCTTCCTCGAGTGCCTTGGACATGTCAGGCAAGAACCGTACACTGGACTACATCCCCAGCCTAGGGTGTTTCAGTCTATGTTCAACTATTTTAACCAAGACAAGATAAGTGGAAAAGACAGAAAATGTACACAGCTCTTAATTTGATTCCTGGCACCATGAAGTAAAAAGAAGAGAGAGAGAGAGAAACAAACAAACAAACAACACTGGAACATGAGAGTCAGCAGAAGTCTGGTGTTTTCTATAGCACATCTTTAAAATGATACAAGAATGACTACAAGTCAATTCACATTAAAACCACAGTTAAACACTTTGTTGTTTTAAGTTTTGCTTTGGGTCAATTTGAATTTAAAAAATCTTAAATCTGGTTTAAAAACAAAAGAAAAAAATACTTTGTTGTTAGCTGGGCGTGGTGGCACCCCCCTTTAATCACAGCACTCAGGAAAGCAGAGGCAGGCAGATTGCTGTGGGTTCAAGGCCAGCCAAGTCTACAAAGTGACACCAGGGCAGCCATGGCTACATAGAGAAACCCTGCCTGGAGAAAACAAAAAGTAAAAAAATAAAAATGAAAATACTTCATTGTTGTCATTGTTTTGGAGACAAAGTCTTATGAAGTCCAGGCTAGCCTCAACTCTATTTGTAGCTGAGGATGCCCTCATCTCCAGACCCTGCCATCCCTATCTCCCACATACATTACAGGAAGATGCCCGCATACCAGGACATTTTCATCCCTTTCTCTTTTGAGACAGGGTACATAGTGAACATGAACTGCAAAATCATAATACTCCTGGCTTGGCTTCCCAAACAAAAGCAGGCTTTAATTCTAGATAAACAAATTTGATTCATCTTGACCAGGGTTTAATAGACTTCCATCCTATACAGCTCAGTAACTGTTTAGAAGCCAAACATTAAACAGATCAGAACTGAGCACTGCATTTACTCCTGTAATGCCTGTATATCCTCCCAGAACTCAGTAGCCTGCAATAGAAGGACTAGGAATTTGAGGCCAACCTGGGCTACACAGTAAGACCCTACCTCAAAAAAAAAAAAAAAAAGAGGGGGAATCTGCTTCATATTAAGTTTTATAAAAAACAAAAGTTAAGCAAATCACAAACTACAACGATAATATCAAAGCCAAAAAGTCATTTTTCCATTAAGGACATTTAAAGAAGAAATTCTTTGTGTGCCGTTAAAGACCTGGATTAGTGAGTCTCTCCCCATCCTCAACCCTACATGCCTCTACAACAGACTTGGACTCCATCTGCAACTACAGCAAAACCCTGTCTTAAGCTCCAAGGTAGAAAACCAAAATTACAGACTTGAAATGTTTATCTACTACCAAAGATTACCTTCATACACTGGAAAGAACTATGGAGATAGCAGACAGCCCAGAAAAATCTAAAATGACTAGCATCAGGATTCTCAGTAACTTACTTTTTACAAATTTTAATTTGAAGTACCAAGGGAAGCTTTGGTATCTTTCCTTAAAAATTTCAATTAATCACTGGGTGGTGGTGGCATAGGTATATAATCCCATCACTTGGGAGGCAGAGACAGGCAGATCACTGTGAGTTCAAGACCAGCCTAGCCTACAAAGCTGGGACAGCCAGGGCTACACGGAGAAACCCTGTCTAGAAAAAGCAAAAGAAGACATCTAACACCCATGCTGGCTTCCATAACATGCATACGCACACACATATAATATATACAAATGAGTACATGGGAAGTGAGGTAAAAAACAAAACCTACAAATAAATATACACACACATTGATTTTCAATGATCTCTAACAACTCTAAGTAAAACCAAAGAAAAAAACTAAGTATGGTATTTGGGCCAAAGGTATAATAACATGACCTTTAACTAGCATAAAAGAAAGGCATTCCATACCTTCTTTTACTTTGTTTGCTGTTGAGACAAGGACTCTCTATGTAGGGATAGCTGCCCTGGTACTCACAATATAGAACACGCTGGCCTCAAAGTCACAGAGATCCAGCAAGTGAGATTAAAGAAACACACTATCACAGCACAATCTTTAAAATGCTACCATCTTTTAAAAAAAAAAAAAATTAAACTTTGGTTAGGAAGTTCGTAAAATTTGCGACAAAAGAAAAATGAGGAATTACCACTTAATGTGTTCAGTTTCTTTCTAAGATTTGCTTTTATGTGTATGTCTCCCTGCCCTCAGGGGCCAACAGAGGGCACTAGATTCTCTGGAGCTGGGGATGCGCACTGCCAGATCCCAGTGCTGGGAACTGAACCTGTGTCAGTGGAAGGTAATAAGTGCTCTGAGCCAATTAGCAGTCTCTTCAGTTTCAATTTCACAAGATTAAAGTTCTGGAGGGAGATGTGGTGATGCTACACCACAATGTGAATGTTTTTAAAAATACCAATGAAGGAGCAGCAAAATGGCGTAGTGGGTAAAGGCACTTGCTGTTAGGCTAACAACCTTAGTTTGCACCATGGAGCCGACCCATATAATAGGAGAGAACCTACTCCAGAAAAGCAGACTCCCCCACCCCATAAAACAAAATCTGTACTATAACTTAAAAGAAACTTTAAGATGAATACTAGGTGTTCATGCCTGAAATCCCAGCACTTGGTACTCCAAGAATCAGCTCTAATCTGGGGCATAGAGACTCTGCTACAATTTCTAATTAACAAATTCATCAAAGTAATTAAAAAAAAAAAACATAGAGGAAAAAAGTGGTAGAGCACGCCTATAATCCCAGCACTCAGGGAGGCAGAGGCAGGTTGATCTCTGTGAGTTCCAAGACAGCCTGGTCTACAAAGTGAGTCCAGGACAGCCAGGGCTACACAGAGAAACCCTGTCTTGAAAAAAAAATCCAAAAAATAAAATAAAATAAAACAAAACAAACAAACAAACGTCATGAGCTGAAACTGAACTGGTGGTGCAGGCCTTTGATTACAGCACTCGGGAGGCTGAGACAGGCAGGGCCTGGTTCTAGACCAGGCAGGGCTGCCACAGCAAACCCTTTCAAACATTTCCTACTTAAAAAATAAACAAACTAAAATAAAAAATTAAGGGTTGGGATTTCAAGTGGTAGAGTACTTGGCCTAACATTAACAGGGCTGTGGATTCAATCACCAGTATTGGGGTGGGGGAGTTGGGGGCTATAGAGCAAACACCTTAGAATTCAGAATTTAAAGGGGATTTCAAGTTCTAAAATTCCTCCTTTGAAACCACTCATTCTGAGGTGTTTTCCTCACTTTCCCTTAATTTACATGCTTACTTGTCCTCCTCCCTCTAAAAAGTTACAATCCAGCCTCTATCTTCATTAGCTGAGCTCTAGTGGCACACACTTTTAGCCCTCGAACTTGGGAAGCAGAGGCGGGAGGATCTCTGATCTTAGACATTACTCTGTAGAGTGGCTGCTCCTCTGTGCAAGCGCACTAGGGCGGCTCACACAGTCACCTGAATTCCGAAATATGTAAGACCACCAGTAAGCCAATTGTACTGAACAACAGTAGTTGCCAAATGTCTTCAAACTGCTCATATGGAAGACAAATAAGGGGTGTGGTTTGGGTTCCCGAGACAGCGTTTCTCTGTGTAGCCCTGGCTGTCCTGACACTTAGAGATCAGCCTGCCTCTGCCCCCTAAAGCATCGGGATCAAAGCTGTGCGCCACCACCTGACATTGACTGGTTTTATTTCAAGACATTAATTTTCAATAAACTGTGTATGAGGAAAAGATAAATTGAGTCAAAAATGACTAATGGGGATATTAACCAGGTTTACATAGTACTTTGGTGAAAAACAGTAATAATCCAGCACTAGCTGAGCCAGGTGTAGAGACTAGCTGAACATTAGGGTGAAGAATGAATCTAAACTTTCTATTGCTCAGCTTTTACTTTATTAAGTTGTTTAACCTCTCAACTTATTCTGTCAACTGTAAAAACATTACAATGTTGTTTCAGAAACAGGAGAGGGCCTAGCAAAAACACTAAATAATGAAACTACTGGTAAAGTTCACATTTTAATAAAGTCAAATCAATTTGAAACTTGTTTGAAACACATCAAGTGGACTTTACAATCTTTTGTGTAGTCTGCTCTGCCTAATCTCTCTCCTCTTAAAACCTTCAAAATTAGGTGCTGGCACATGCCTTTAGTCCCAGCACTCCAGAGGCAGGCAGATCTCTCATTTCAAAGACAGCCTGGTCTACAGAGAAGTCCCAGGACAGCCAGGGCTATAGAGAAATCCTCACTCGAAAGTTTTAATTAATTAGTTAATTAATTTTTAAAAATTCCTCCAATATTTGCACAGCGCAGTAATTCCTAAAACAAACTGGCCCTGACTACAACAAAGCCTAATACCTTATTCTGTTAAAGGAAAATAAGGTGGAGTTAAATTTTAAAAAATGAATAGAAAGATGAATTCAGTGATTTCAAAACTTTCAGTGGTCTGCTTCAAATATCCAAATGAACAGATATTACCTTGGGCATACCCTAATTAGGCAGCTTTACCACCTAAGTTAAGGATCCCAAACTTATCAACTACGTAATCCAGAAAGGGCAAAAGGTAGAACAGTAGAGGGGGAAATGAGAGTACAGGGCTATAAGGAGGAATTTGTTTAATATATAAAACACATGTTTGTGGGGAAATGTCCTTATGCAACACAGTACCAAGTACAACACGAGATAAGGTCAAAAAATAAAATAAAGTAAAATCGCTTATTTGCTTTATGCCAGACTATCAGGAAATAAGATTCTCCCACCACCACCTCAGAATCCCCCCCCCCCATAAGTTGGCGCCAGCTTCCAAGTCCATTATACAACCTGTGATTCCTTCCCCTCATGAAAAGATTCTTTTTATGGGCATGGTTGACAAATGCCAAGTTGCAAAGTTGCAGCTTTGCTGGACTGACGTTTTCACAATGTAAGAACAATATGATCTGGAATCTACTCAAAGCATTTGCCAGGCAGTCAGCTGACGCTCACTGAACACAACCGGCCAGAGAGGAGAGAAACGAAACTTCATTATTTGTCTGAGGCAGGTAAGCACTACCTTGAAATCTCAAACGGGCGGACGGTAGACGGTCCAGAGAAGCGGGCTATTTCCAGCGACCCCGCACTCTCCACCCCCAGAAAGCCCGGCTTTTCCGTAAGTTTCTCCCATGCTGGTGATTTTCCCCGTAAATGGCTGCGGACAGGTTCGCGGAATCAAGCCGCACCACGCAGCCGCAGCCCGAGCAACTTTTACAAAGGTCAGAGCGGTGCCTTTCAAGGCTCCCGACCCCTCTCGCGGCTGGGCCGTCCGCACCGACTCGCTTCCCCCCCGCGGAACGTTCCAGAGCGGGTCCCCGGGGCCCCACAAATCCCCGCCGAGGCTGGGGGGGTCGGCTGGGGGCGCCTCCCAGTCTCCCTTCAAAGCCATGTCCCTCCGCGGCCGCCCCAACCCCAACCGCCGGCACCGCGCTCCGCCCGCTCCCGCCGCCCCACATGTTGCTCGGCCGCCGCAGACGGCCCGCGAGGCCCCGCGGCCCCGAACGCTGCCCACCTGATCGCCCTTTCTCCGCAGACTCCGCCCCCGCCCGCCCGCCCGCCCGCCTCCCCCGGGAGCTCCGTACGGGACGCCCCGCTCGCCCCGGGCGCCTCAGGCCCCCGCGGCCCGGCCCCCGCCGCGCCCCCTCCC
>NW_026596085.1:1341728-1343497 GCF_907164565.1 Psammomys obesus
GCCGCGCCCCCTCCCCTGCCCGCCGCCGCGGCCCGACCCCCACGGCCCCCTCGGGCGGGCGGGCGCGCACGGCGGGCCGGCGGGCCTGCACGGCCCAGGTGCTGTGTCAGCCTCTCGGCGGGCTCGGCGGCGTGTACGGCCTGGAAAGTCACATGGCGGTGGGACCGGCCCGCGCCCCCGACCCCTGAGCGCTCCTCAGAGCCGGACCGGACCGCCTGAGCCACTCACCTCAACGAAGAGCAACATGTCTGCTTCCGCTCGGCCCGATCGTTCACGCTGCCGCGACTCCAACTGGCTCACAGGCCCGGGCCCCGGTCGGTAGGATAAGGACACTCGCCTTGCCCCTCCACCCGGCAGTGGACCCGGCTCCTCCCCCGCCGTCAGCCGCTGCGCCCTGACCCGCCCAGGCCCGCCTCCCTGGAAGCGGCAACTGTTTCCGGTGCGGAGCGAACTGCTTCCGGGTGACGCGGGCCCCCCCGCCCGCCCGCTGCGCGCTCCGCTGCGGCGTGACCCTCTGTGGCGGCGTACCCCGAGGTGCCCGGTCGGTGGAGCGTGGGGGCGGGCGCTCGGGAGGCCGCCCCGTTCTGGGGCAGGCGCTGCCAGGCGCGCTCTGCCCTTCGCCGGGAAGATGACGGCCGCACGCCTAGGGGCTGCGCGGCTGGTTTGAAATCTAGGGCCTAGGAAAAGGCGGTTGAAGCGGGCGGCCTTGGCGCACGCCTTTAATCCCCGCACTCTGGAGGCAGAGGCAGGCGGATCTCTGTGAGTTCGAGGCCAGCCTGGCCTACAAAGCGAGTCTAGGATAGCCAGGGCTGCACGGAGAAAGGCTGCCTCAGAAAACCAAATAAAGAAATAAATAAAGGCGGTTCCGTGCGATACCGAAGCAACGCCCTGCCCTGCTGGAACGGGCTGGCTCCCAGAGGCTGCGGCGGAAGGGAAGCAAGCCGCAGAGAGTACAGCTGCAGTGTGTTCGTGCGTTCCGGGCCTGTACGAGGCGTGAGCTAACCCTAACCAGACCGTAGGAGTAAATGGTTAGGCTGCCCATTTTTTGTTGAAGGAGTGCTGCAGCAGAATCAGATTACCTTAGACAGAACTTTGCCTCAGGCCTCCTTGGAATCAGGTCTTTAACGTAATGACGCTCCTTCAATGCTTACTGTATTTACTAACTAGTAATAATTAGTCCAGATCTTTATTGGTGTTTTCATATTCAGATAAAATACTATAAAGATTTATTAATTTTACCACAGTCATTTTCCCCTTATCAGTCTCATTTACTTTAGCTAGCTTCAAGCACTTTTTTATTATTACTATTTATTTATTTATTTAATTTATTTATTTTTGTTTTGGTTTTTCGAGACAGGTTCTCTGTGTAGCCCTGGCTGTCCTGGAACTCGATCCTTAGACCAGGCTGGCCTTGAACTCACAGAGATCTGCTTGCTTCTGCCTCCTGAGTGCCTGGGATTAAAAAGCCGGGCACTACCACACTAAGCTCAAAAACTTTTTTTTTTTTTTTAGACTAGGGCTCTCTCTGTAGATTTGTTGGCCTCGAACAAAGTGATTGGCCTGCCTTTGCCTCCCCAGTGCTGAGATGAAAGGCATGCACCACCATGGCCAACTCCATTCATCTTTTAAAATAATTATTTTTACCACATGTAGTGTCACTATACAGTGAAAAGTTGTCTGGAGGGGAAAATTTAAATAATCGCTGTAATATTTAACAGTTTCTATTATTATTATTATTATTATTATTATTATTATTATTATTATTATTA
>NW_026596085.1:1343507-1362536 GCF_907164565.1 Psammomys obesus
TATTATTATTATTATTATTATTATTATTATTATTATTATTATTATTATTAAGACAGTTTCCGTAGCCCCAGCTGTTCTGGAACTTGCTCTGTAACTAAGCTAGCCTCGAAACCACAGATCCACCTGCCATTGCCTCTTTAGTGCTGGGGTTAAGGATATTGCCACCATTTTGTAGCTTCAATTATTTTTTTAAAATAGCCTTCAGAGACTGGCTATTGGTGGCACACACCTTTAATCCCAGCACTTGAGAGGCAGGTGATCTCTGTGAGCTCCAGGTCAGTCTGGTCTACAGAACATGTTCCAGAATACAAACAAACAAAAAAATGAAGTTTTTATTTTCATCAACTCTTCCTCCCCCCTTCCCCCGACCTTTTTTTTTTCTTCTCTTCATAGCCTTGGCTGTCCTGGACTCACTTTGTAGACCAGACTGGCCTTGAACTTATATCGATCTTCCTGCCTCTGAATCCCTGAGTGCTGGGATCAAAAGTGCATGCTATCACACCTGACTCAAAATGTTTTTTGTTTTTTTTTTTTTCAATTTGTTTTATTAACTACCTTGTATGTATGCCAGTGAACCAGGTGTGTGCCTGGTGTAAGTGGAGGCTTGGAATGGAGGGTATCAGATCCCCTGGAATGGAAATTACAGATGGCTGTGAACCCTCATGTGGGTGCTGGGAATTGAACCTGGGTCCTCTGAAAGAACTTCCAGTACTCTTAATCACTGAGCTATCTCTCCTGCCCTCCATTAAAAAAAAAAAAAAAAAAAAAAAGATTCATTTTCGTCTTTAATTATATGTTGTGTATGTGTCTGAATGTGGGTTTGTACACAAGAAGGAAGCACCCTGAAGGCCAGAAGCCACAGATTGCCCTGGGCCAACACTGATGGTGGTTATGAACCCCTAGATAGGGGTGTTTGGAACCATGTGCAGTAGCAGTGCTGTCTGAATAGCTGAGCCATCTCTTCAGCCCCGAGATCTTCCTCTTACCTTAAATATTGAACTTTTTTCACTGTATCTGTATGTTTGCCTGCATGCATGTATGTGTGCCACATGCATGCCTGAGGACCAATCCCCGGTCCTCTGCAAAAGCAGCCAGTGCTCTTAACCCCTGAGCCATCTCTCCAGCCCCAGCTTTTCAATTCTAGCCTTTTTTTTCTCTCTTTCCATTTTTCTTTTTTTTATTTATATATTTTTTCTGAGATGAGGCTTCTCTGTGTAGCCCTGGCTATTCATGAACTTACTGTGTAGACCAGGCTAGCCTCAAACTCAGAGCAGTCCCCCTGCCTCTGCCTCCAGAGAGCTGGGATTAAAGCCATTCACCACCAAGCCCAGCCCCAGCGTTCCTATCCTTAGTTCATGTGATTTGCTTTCCTTTACAAGAAAGTCCTCAGTTTCTCTCATTGATACCAAACTTCACTCACCATTAAGTTGTTGACCTTATATTCTAGACCCTCCTTAATCTGTTCACCAGTAAATTCCCATTGTGTTTTATCTCCGTTGTTAAACTCTCGTTCCATTGGGATAGAAACTTTAACACTTACCTCCAGTGCCATGACTCAAGGTATCTTTCCTATTTGTCAATCAACCATCTCTTCATACAGCTTTGCCCAAGACTGCTTCACAGGTCTCTTCATGTCTTTTTTTAGCACCTTATAGTTTATATTATTATTATTTATTTTTAGTTTCTTCACAAAAAACCCTGTGGTCTCCTTGATTTAGGACACCTGCGGCAGCATAATAGTATCTCAATTGTTTTTCATTTGGAAGGGAAGGATTTTAAAACTTGCCTTTAATAGGCTTCATACCTAATTGCTGATGAATTCCATGCTACATGAGAAAGATACAAGAGTGGGAGAGAAATATTAAATTAGTTCAGCTGGCAAGGCTTGGTAAATGGCCCCCAGAAAAGTTGTACTTTTCATTTTGTCAAATAAAAGGGTTTTAAGGCTTTCATAATTTGACAACAAAGTAGGAAGGTCTGAACTTCCTGAGTAAATACATCTGAATATGATTTATAAGAAAAGACATGAAATAATGATAGGAGTCACAGTGAGATTGATTCAAAGGTCACAGAAGGTATTCTGGGTGTTAGCAAATATACATAATGAGAGATGTCTGCTTCCAGTCAGTTTTTCTGATGAAGAGTAGCTTAGATGAGAAAAGAACAAAAGTCAAAGCCAGAGTCTGGCCCTGAGAAGACTGCTGATGTTTGCTCACACGGGCCAGCTGCAGTTCTCAGTGGCAAACTATGGCCCAGACCATTCAGGAAAATATTTGGGAACAGAAGACGGGTTTTTTGTTTTGTTTTTGAGGTATGGTCTTACTCTGTAGCCAGGTTGAACTTGAATTCTCAGCAATCTTCTTGCCTCAGCATGTGAGTTCTGGAATTATAGGTATGAGCCACGATGCCTAGCTGACAGTTGCTTCTTAAGGAGAAACGTCTAAGTTGATCTGCACGTGTGGTCAGACAAGTGCTGGACCTGGTAGAGCATGCCTCATCCTAGCTCCCTGGGGTGTGAGGCAGAAGATCAAGAGTGGGAGGCCTCGGCCAGTGTGGAGGCTCAGCAGGTAAAGGCTCTAAGTAAAGTCCCCAGGAACCACATAGTAAGAGAAGACTGAACCTTCATAGGCTTTCCACAATAAATGTAGCATATAATTTTTAAAATTAAAATTTAAGATCAGCCTGGGCTACAGAGTTAATTCAAGCCCAATCTGGGTAATTTAGCAAGAATTCTCTAAAAATAAAAGTAAAAGGGAATGGGGCTGGGTATATAGCTCAGTGGTAGAGAGCTTGTGTAGCATATGTGAGGCCATGTGTTCAATCATAAATACTGTACAGAAGAGAAGGAGGGAAAGAGAAAAGAAAAGCAACTACTTCAGAACCCAGGCTTCTCTTTCCATCAAACTGAAACACCTAAGTTCATTCTGTTCAAGTCTTGCAAGGACTCAACAGAGGACTAATTTTACAATGTTTCCAACAAGGACTCAACATAGGAAGTTTTTGTACAGAGCTTAAACTATGTATTTATCACTTAAAAAAATACAGAACCTATCAAATGATACTATGAAGTTTATGAATACATCAACACCACAAACTTATGTAAGGCTTTACCAGGTGTGGGGACTCATGTGCATGGTTGCCATTACCTAAGACGTAGGATAGAGGAGGAGTCAGACGTGGGACTGAGGGCAACTCAACTTTATTTCTGGCGCGTTTTCCTTTATTTCAGGTCATCTGGGCCAAGCACAGCCATGCACACCTGCGATCCAGCACCTCCCCTGCAGTCCGGGCTGCCCACAGACACATACTTCTTGGGTAGGAAGCAGCCTCTACTCTCCCTTCAAACTTCGTGAGTCAGCTATGAAACCCCAAAGCCTGTCAGACTCCTTGGGAAAAAGAAAAAAGAAAAACAAAACAAAAACAACAAAAAACCACAAAAACAATAGTAAGGGAAACTGTGATACTTTTCCAAATATCTTCTGAAGTATCAAATGCTAGAAAAGTTATGGCCAGATGAGGAGCTGGTAGGTACAGGCTTAAAACTGTCTCAGGAAGAGAGGAGTCAACAGTTACAGGGGGACACTGGAGCTTGGGTCCATCGGCTGGTCAGTGCCTCAGTGCGCAAAGCCTTCTGTCTCCTTTAGGGCCCCTGCTCCCCAGTCTTTCAACTCCCTCCCCCTTCTACTATCACAGCCTATAGAATGCCTGGTTCTTTACATAGAGGAAGCATTCTTAAACGTTCTAGTCGATGATGGTGTCACAATGGGTCTATTAATAGAATCATCAAGGCTTGAACATTAGAAGGCTTAAGCTGACCCAGTAGACTTAGCCACAACCTCAGAACTAGACTTACAGCTTCCCAGTGGACACATACTAGCATTTGCCTATATTCTGCGAAAAACAGAAGAAATTAAAAAAAAAAAAATCACCCAAATTTTCAAAATGACTTCCAAAAGGAGAAATGGAGCTGATTTAAAGGAAAATGTCATCTTGAAAGCCTCCGAGAGTAGCCATGACAAATCAGCCAGAGACCAAATTGACCTCCCGTTTTCGGTACAAGAAGTCATCTCTAAGATTGAGAAAGCACAGATACTTCGGGCCAAAGAGGTAAGCAGCCAATCAATGTACAGACTACAGCTTTTAGAACATTGTACAATCAGGTGAATTTTGTTGTTGTTGTTTGAAAACACTTTATATTCAGGATAGTTGACTGTATTTTCGGTAACTTTGACTTCAAATGACACTATTACCAGACTGACTATGAACAGTCGATTTTGTATCAATCTGTTCACCCAGAGTTAGTCACACCATTTAATAAGTAAATCAGTGTGCTGGAGAGGTGGCTCAGAGATTAAGATCCCTGGCTGCTCTTCCAGAAGTGGAAGAGCACCAATTCCCTGCACCCACACGGTGGCTCGTGGCCGTGTATAAAGGGACCTGAGGCCCTCTGCTGGCGTGCAGGCGTTCATGCGGCAGAGCACTCATGCATTAATAAAAAATTAATGAAGTGAATCAGTCTGGATGTGACTGTGCACGTCTGTAATTCCGACACTAAGGAGGAAGATGAAGGCAGGAGGCTTTTTAGCTTATGTTCAAACTTGATGCCGGGTCGTGCTGAATATTAACAAGACTTGTCTAAAAAAGATATTAAAAGGTGCATTTTGTGGAGATGGCTCAGGTGGTTAGGGCTCTGTCTGCCATGCCTCACACCTGAAGTTGATTTCTGGAACCTGTATGTGAGAATCGGCTCTCCAGCTGTTCTCTGGCCTCCACACACACACACACACACTTAAACACACCTCCCCCTCCCCCCCCACGTCTAGTGGCACTTGCACAATCCATAAATGCGATTAAAACTGAAACAAAGCTGAGGCTGGCTCAGTGATAGAGCCATTGGCCAGTGGGAGTTAGGTGCTAGGCTCAGCCCCAGCACTGCCAAAAAGAGGAGCAAGGAAATACAGAATTTCCTGTTCCGGTTTCTACCAACTGGCAACACCAGTGTTTGTTCTTAACGGGTTTGTTGGTTGTCTTAGCTGCTTTTCTGCTGCTGTGATAAAATACCATGTGGGAGGCAACTTAGGAGGCATTCAGTGTGAAGCTACTGTTGCAGAGGTTTGGAGGCTGTGGTGGCAGAGCAGAGGCCTGGTGGCAGACACTGCTGAAAGCTTGTCTCTTGATCGGCAAGTTGGAGGCAGCGAGAGAACTAGCTGGGAGTGGCATGGGGCTTTTGAAACCACAGCGCCCTGGGCTAGAGAGAGAAGAGCGTTAGCTACTTTCCCAGAGGACCCAGGTTCAATTCCCAGCACCCATAAAGCAGCTCTTGACTGTCTGTAAAGTTGGATCCAACTCCCTCACACAGTTATACACGTAGGCCAAACACCAAATATACATAAAAATATAAAAAATAAATTATTAAAAAAGAAGAAACCTCAAAGCCCACAAAAATATTCAAGTATATGAGTCTATAGGACGTTCTCTTTCAAACCACCACATTCCATTCCTTGGCTCTCATAAGGTTGTGGTCATATCATAATACAAAATTAATGTACTCCAACTTCAAAGGTCCCTATAGTCTTTTATAGTCTCAACTGTTGTTTAAAAGTCCAAAGTTCAAAGTCTTCTGAGACTCCAGGCAATCTCTTAGCCGTGCCACCCTGTAAAATCAAAACAAAAAAGCAAAGTGCTTACTTTCCAAAGGACACACATTACCATTCTAAAAGAGGAGTGGGAGCAGAGTGAACACACAGGACCGAAGCAGACCCAGCATCCATGTGTGATGTCAGTGTTAGGTGGCTCTGCCCTCCCACCTTTGCTGATTGCAACACACTTCCGCTTAGGCTGGTACCGCTTCCCTGCCTGCTACTCTCCTGGGCATACTTCCCGTGGCTCTGGCATTCCAACATTGTGGGGTCTCTAATGCAATCCAGGCTTTGCTTTTATAGCTCCACACAACCGTACCTCAGAGCCTCCTTGCACTCCCCTTGCACATGGCTTGCCTCAGTGGCTCTCCTTAACTGTGGAGGATTCCAGAACCCTTTTACACACATATCCTTCATGACTCTAAAGTCAGAACCACGTTGACAACACTGCCAAGTTCTGTTGCCTGCTTGGGGGATGGGGAGCCCGGACCCCTGGAATCAAATTTCCACAAGCTTTTCTTTGTTGATAATTTTAGGAGCAGAAAATCCCTTTGTTTTTACAAGTCGGAAGCTTAGCTGGCTGGGGGTCTTGCCCTGAGGGCATATTTCCCTTTATTGCATTTTGGAGCAGGCCTTTTTAAAATTTTCTCATCTATTTGAGCACAAGCCTTGGTTCCAGCTGCACATTTTGCATTTCTTCTTGCCCTGCTTTTGTTCTTTGTAGACCTGCCGAAGAGTGAGCACTAATCACCAAATGAAGAAAGGGTAAAAAGGAGGACATGCCCGCTCCTAAGGGATTCAGGCTTTTGTCATAAATATAAGGGAGAAAACAGACAAGCAGAGATATCTGGGAGAGTCCAGAGTGAACATGGCGACAGAGTCAGGCCATGTGAAGGGGGATTGGGGAAAGACAGAGAGGCAGGCCACTGACTAAGAGGGGTGGCCTAGACCAGGGGACTGTTCAAGAGACCAAATGGCCGAAGGGCCAAAGAGGGTCAGTGTGTCCAAAGTGGCTGGATTATAAAACGCAGAGCAGCTGGGGAAAGGGCAGCCCAGCCCCAGGACTGGAGAGGTCAGTGAAGGGGTGGGGTATGCTAGCCAAAAGGACACTGTAACAGGTAGGGACTGAGGGATGCTGGGAGAACACAGCCCTTTGACATGTTAATAGGCGTTTCATCCAGCTGTCCTGGGCTTGAGACCTAACACTGACCACAGGATGGATCTCCTCCTCCAAAGAAATTAGTAGTTTACTTTTGTTTTAGTTTGTTTTTTTCAAGGCAGGGTTTCTCTGTGTAACTTTGCTGTCTTGGAACTCACTCTGTAGACCTGGCTGGCCTCTAAACTCAGATATCTGCCTGCCTCTGTCTCTCAAGTGCTAGGATTAAAGGCATGTCCAATGCCTTTTTTAATTTTAATTTTTATTTGTATTTTTGAGACAGGGTTTTTCCCTGGCTCTCCTGGAACTCACTCTGTAGAGCAGGCTGGCCTCACACTCACAGCCATCCAACTGCCTCTGCCTCCCAGAGTGCTCGGATTAGTGGTGTGCACCACCCATGGACTCCAATTCTTTTAAATTTAGCCTGAGGCAGATTCTTGGGACAAGAGCAGAAGGCAGCCACATTCTTTGCCAAAATATCACAAGAATGGTTTTTAGCCTCGTTGCTGTTCTTGTTCTGCCCTGAAAGCTCTTGATCTGGGCCTCCATAGTCCAGTTGCTCTCAGCTCCTACCAGGATGGCCCATTAAGCAATCCTTACAGCATTCAACCACTTTCCTAGTCCAAATTCCCAGTTTTCTATGTTCATCCAACAACCACGTGGTTAAACCTGTCACAGCAAAATATTCCAACATATTCTGGTACCAACTTCTTAGTTACTTTTCTATTTCTGTGATAAGACGCCATGACCAAGGCAACTCATCAAACAAAGTGTTTAATTTGGGGCTTGCAGCTTCAGAAGATTAGCATCAGTGATGGTAGAGCAAAGGAATAGTGGTAAGGACAGAGGAGAGCTTACATCTTGATATGCAGGCTAGAGGCAGAGAACGCTAACTGGCAAGGGCACACATGGCCTTTTGAAATTTCAAGGGCTACCCCTACTGATACAAAGAGGCCATACTTCTTTTTGTTTCTTTCTTTAACTAAAAGAAAAAAGTTTTCATAAAATGTTCTAATCATGATTTTCTCCTCTCCTAACTCTTCCCATATCCTCACCTCCCTGTACCTGACTCCACATTCTTTTATCTCTCTCTTTAACACACACACCCCAGAAAACCCAAGAACTTCACACTCTCACAAACCCCCCCCACAAAAGTATGAAATCAGAAACCAAGCAAAAGACCAATAAGATGAAAAATGCCCTCCAAAATCTATGTAAGACACGAAATATCAGTGAGTACATTTTTCTGTTGGCCATCTTCCTTGTGGGGCCTACTTTGAAATGAGAGCTGGAGAAGAGTAGTTTTAGCTTGGCAAGCAGATACCGATTGCAGATAGCTTCTTGGTTAGGGGTCTACTTCTCCCTTTCAGCACCGGGACCCCTTCTGCCTTGAACCTGCACAGTGAGCCAGTCCTGTTGATCTGGGCCTAGCTCCCTGAGTCCTGAAAGGAGGGGGACTGAGAGCCCCAGTGTCCCTGCTTTCTGCACATGTTCTTGTCCTGTTCTGGGTCTCTATGTCAGTTCCCATATACTTTAAGGGAAGCTTCTCTGATGAGGCTGAGCCATGCACTGATTTATGGGTAGAACAAAATGTCCTTAGGAGTCATTTTACTGCCATGTCCTTTAACAGAACAATGTATTTGGTTTCCCCCTAGGCCCATGGCTTATTTTTGGCCATCCAAGCAATATTAGGCATGGGTTTTATCTCATGGGGTGGAAGGCCATACTTAAGCCTTCCATCAACTGGGGACCAATTATCCAAATATATTAGCCTATGGGGACCATTTTCATTTATATACATACACATAAAAACATACACACATTCATGGAAACTTCAGCAGAATCAACATAATGAATTAATTCCTCATCCCCTAATTTTTTGATTTTTTTTTTTTTTTTTTGTTGTTTCTTATTTGTTTGTTTGAGACAGGATTTCTTGTAACAGCTGTCCTGGAATTTGCTTTGTAGACTAGGGTGGCCTTGAACTCACAGAGACACCCCTGCCTCTGCCTCCCAGGTGCTGGGATTAAAAGTGTGCGCCACCACGCCCAGCATTATAACCCTCTGAAATGTCTTTCCCTCACTCTGACCTAACTTCCATTTAACCATCAAGTTGTTCACTGTGATATACATTATCTGCTTATTTTAATTTAATGTAAAAATTATATATACCAGGTATGGTGGTGCATGCCTTTAATCCCAGCAGAGGCAGAGGTCTACAAAGTGGGTCCAGGAGAGCCAAGGCTACACAGAGAAACCCTGTCTTGAAAAACCAGTCTTCCTTTCTCTGTATGTGTGTGTTTTCAAATCCAGCTTTGATAAGGTTATTTGGTAATTTTGATAGCAGTGCATAGTTTTTTATTCTGCTCATGGGACAGAATAGGAATCAGTTTATATTTTGTTTTGTACATGATTTGGGTATATACACATTTCTTAATCCTTCCTGCTTCAATTCATGACCAGCTAGTAAATCACAGTTTTTTATTCTCCATAGCAAAGACATTTGTAAAAGAGGCTTGAAAAATAAAATCTACATAGTCAAAAACTTATGTTAAACTCTTAGGACTCTACAAAGTGAGCCTGGCAGTGGGGGCGAATGGCTTAAATCCCAGCACTTGGGAGGCAGACTTGGGGGGATCTCTGAGTTCTAGGCCAGCCTGGTCTACAAAGTAAGTTCCAGGACAGCCAGAGCTATGCAGAGAAACCCTGTCTCAAAAAAATAAAAAATAAAAAAAAGAATATACAAAGTATATTAAAGATATCTGTGTTAAAGCTTTTTAGATTTATTTATTACTTTATGCAAATGATATTTTGACTGTGTTATGCCCAGTTCATGAGACCCCCAAAAGACCACCAGGAATCAACTCTGCTGCAAAACATTTGAGGATCTTTTTATTACAAGCTCAAGCTCAGGTCACAGCAACCTCCCTGGTTGAAGAGGAGGAGTGCAGCCCAAAGGTCTAGGGGAACAGGGTTTTTAAAGGGAAAAACCACAAGCGGGAGGTTACATGCCTTGGCTTTACATGATTGGGCAAGGAAAATTGACTTTTGAAATGATTGGTTTACTTTAGGTGCCAAGACCATAAATGGTTCTGGCCTGGCCATCTGGGCTGGTTTCCTAGCAACTGTATCTCTAGTAGGCAGGAGAAGAATGTAGTAAAGCTAGCTCCTTTCCCCAGGTGGCTGGACATGTCTCCACCTGGATGGCCTGTTGGGCCTAGCAGGAGCCTAAATTCCAGGGAAGCAGATGAAGGGAACTCAGGAGACTGAATCGATGCAATTGCAAAAGGTTTATTCAAGCCATCTCACGATGGGGCTATCTCTACACTCGGGCGAGATTCAGCAAGTCAGGAAAGCCTCGGGTTTTTAAAGGAAAAAGTGCAGGGAGAGAGAGGGTTACAGGTCTGACAGCGTGGGAGCGGATATAGGGTCTATTTTGGGCACCAGGTCCAGTCAATTCTGTCCCAGACATCTGGGGGATATCTGTTCTTTCCTGATACGTGCAGATTCAGCTACTGTTAAAGGTGGGAAAAGCAATTTGCTTATCTTGTGGTCTCTCTGAGAAGTGGGGCTACATGCCTTTGGTCAAAAGGTCAGGTACTATTTGGGAGGGGTATTATGACCATCTGGATCGCCTGCTAGACAATGTTATTTTCTTCTGCAACAGGGTGGAAGTCTTTGCTTGTTCATTTCCTTATCTCCGTCCGTGCAGATGGCTAGGGTCAGGAGGGGCTGTTATACATTCTCCTGTTCTCCAGAAAAATACTGAGAGACTTTAGTTTGACATGGGCCTATAATTTAAAAATATAGGTTTCATGACAATTAAAAGAAATATAGGTTATAGAGTTAGTCTGAATATTTCAGGCCTTTGTTCATGCTTATAAACCAATACCCACTGATGTTTAATTCTTCAGCCTCTCAAGTGGACATATGTATGTGCTCCACACACATGCCTAGTGCTTCCTGAGACCAGATGAGGGCATCATATCCTCAAGAACTGGACTTACAGAGGGCTGTGCACTGCCATGTGGTGCTGGGAAACAAACCTAGGTCATCTGCAAAAAGTAGCAAGTCCTCTTAATTAAATCAGAGCCATCTCTGTAGCCCCAGGACAGCTGCCTCTCTCTGTCCTCCAGGTTTCAAAGCACACATTCTTCTTGCCATGACTTATGGGTAATTATGATTCTCCTGTGTAGTTATTTCACAAATGCCTTATTCATATCTGCTTTGCAATAGGTCTAAGGTAGAGCCAGGCACGGTGGTGCACACCTGTAATCCCAGCACTCAGGAGGCAGAGGCAGGCAGATCTCTGTGAGTTCAAGGCCAGCCTGGCCTACAGAATGAGTCCAGGATAGCCAAGGCTACACAGAGAAACCCTGTCTCAAAAACAACAACAAAAAGAGCAATAGGTATAAGGATAGGTTAATTTCATGTGGTAGACAGCCTTCCTTACCATAAAGGGTGTGGTGCTCCGTATTCTCCATGAACCTGAAGTTTGGAAACTGATTCACAACTCCAGATTTGCTGAGCTGTGTTATGGTGACTTGGCTTTCATGCCCAGTTCTTTGGTCAAAGGCCTGTTATGTTTCAAGGACACAGTGAAAGCTCCCAGGAGGTTCTACTTGGCTGATATTTACAGATACACCATTTCTGCTGACGCCTATGAAAAGTGAATCACTGGTACAGACATGCTGCTTTTCTCCAAAGGTTCTTCCAATTTTCTTGTTTGTCCTATGTGCTGGATGCTTTTATGTCAACCTGACACAAGCTAAAGTCATCAGAGAGGAGGAATCCTCAGTTGAGAAAATGCCTCCGGGAGATCAGGCTGTAGGCAATCCTGTAGGGCATTTTCTTATGTAGTGGTTGATGGGGGATGGCCCAGCACACTGTAGACGGCCATCCCAGGGCTGGTGGTCCTGGGTATTGTAAGCAATAGATGATAGATGCTGTGATGAAACAGGACAGTGGTGGTGTGAATAAGAATGACTCCCACAGGTTCATATATTTAAAGCTTAGGGAATGGCACTATTTGAAAGGATTAGGAGGTGTGGCCTTGTTGAAGGAAGTGTTTCAAAAGACCCAAGCCAGGCCCAGGTGCTCTCTCTTCCTGCTGCCTGTGCGTCTGGATATAGAGCTCTCAGCTCCTTCTCCAGCACTGTGTCTGCCTGCACACTGCCATGTTCCCAGCAACTCTAATAATGGACTAAACCTCTGAAACTTTAAGCCAGCCCCAATTAAATGGTTTCATTTATAAAAGCTGCTGTGGTCATGGTGTCTCTTCATAATAACAGAACACCAGCTAAGATAATGACCAAAGCAGCTTGGGGAGTAAAGGGTTTATTTATTTGGTTTACACTTCCCCGTCATTGAAGGAAGTCAGGACAGGAACTCAAGCAGGACAAGGAACCTGCAGGCAAGAGCTGATGCAGAGGCCATGGAGGGGTGCTGCTTACTGGCTTGCTCCTCATGGCTTGCTCAGCTGCTTTCTTATAGAACTAGCCCAGGGATGGTTCCACTGACAATGGGCTGGGCCCTCATTCATGAATGAATGACTAATTAAGAAAATGCTCTACCTGTTTGTCTGCTTAATGCTGGACCTTCTGGGGGCATTTTCTCAGTTAGCTTCACTCCTCTTAGATGACTCTAGGTTGTACATAAAAGTTGACATAAAATTAGTCAGCACATTGTTCATCTCCTAGGATTTATTCTTTGCAAATGTCACTTTGAGGTTTCCTTGCATCGTCATCAGAAAGCAGCACAATCATAAAGACTTCTGCATGTCCTTTAGCCAGGATATAGCCATCAGATCAAATTCCAGGTGCCTCAGTCCACAAGATTTCAAGTAGACTTTGTAGCTTTTTTGTTTTTTGTTTTGTTTTGTTTTGTTTTGTTGTGATAGGGTTTCTCTGTGTAGCCCCTCACCATTCTGGACCAGGCTGACCTTAGAGATCCACTTGCCTCTTTCTCCCGAGTTCTGGGATTAAAGGTGTGCTGACACCACTTCGTGGCACATTTTTATGATCTAGTAGGAGGCTGTGCACACAGCCTTGACTTTGAATATGTTTTGAGACAAGTTCTCCTTGTCTCCAAGCTGGCCTTCAATTCAAAATCTTCCTTCCTCCACCTCCCAAGTGCTGAAATATAGGCATATGTTACCACCATACCTAGGTTGAGAACAAATACTACTTTTCTTTTTAGCCCTGGCTGTCCTGGAACTCTGTGTAGACCAGGGTAGCCCAGAACTCAGAGAGCTCCCTACATTTACCTCCCAAATATTGGGATCAAAGATGTGCACCACCATGCCCAGCCTACATCTCCATTCCTATCTCCATCATCTATATCTGTAGCTATGTTTTGAGATAGGATCTCAATTAGTGTAGGCTGGCTTCAAATTCCACCATGTAACTGAAGTTAACTTTGAGCTCCCAGTCCTCCAGCCTTTACATCCTAGTTGCAGGGATCATAAGCTTGTGCCAGTATGCCTAATTTTATGTGGTGCTGGAGAATCAAACTCGGGGCTTTATGAATGTTAAATGTGATTGTTTTCTTTTTTCTTTTCTTTTTTTTTTTTAGGATTTGTTTATTTTATGTATGAGTGCTCTATCTGCATGTACACCAGCACACCAGAAGAGGATGCCAGATCCCATTATAGATGGCTGTGAACCACCATGTGGTTGCTGGGAATTGAACTCAGGACCTCTGGAAGAGCAGCCAGTGCTCTTAACCTCCAAGCCATCTCTCCACCCCCAAACAAATATTCTTCTCTCTTCTCTTCTCTACTTTTCTTTTTGATTTTTTTTTTTTTAAGACATGGTTTCTCTGTGTAGCCTTGGCTGTTCTGGAACTTGCTTTGTAGGCCAGGCTGGCCTCAAATTCAGAGATCCACCTGCCTCTGCCTCCCGAGTGCTGGGATGAAAGGTGTTCGGCACCACTGCCCGGTTTACATGTGGGCTTCTGTTAATTCTTTGACTGATATAGACACAGCAGGCTGGAGCAGGACTCACAGAGATCTTCAGGCCTTGACTTCCCAAGGGCTCAGATTAAAGGCATGCACCACCATGCCTTTACCATGCTGTACAGAGACACCATGACAGAAGCAATTTTTATGAAAGAAAGCATCTAACTGAAGGCTTGTTTACGGTTTCAGATGCTTAGTCTATTAGCATCATGGCAAGGATCATGGTGCATACATGGTGCATACATGGCACTGAAGCAGTAGCTGAGAGTTACATCCTGGTCTGTAAGCAGAGAGAGAGAGAGAGAGAGAGAGAGAGAGAGAGAGAGAGGAGACTGGGTTTTTGAGTCTCCTCAAAACCTCCTCCCCAGTGACACACATCCTCCAACAAGGCCACACCTCTTAATCCTTCTAATCCTGTCAAACAGAGCTACTCTTTGTTAACTGAGCATTAAAATATATGATCCTGTGAGGGTTGTTCTTATTCAAACCACCACACTTGGTTATAATATTTTTCTTTCTTTCCGTATTTCTTTTTTAAATTTTTTTGTTTGTTTGTTTTGTTTTCATGACAAAGATTTTCTTTGTGTAGTGTTGGCAGTCTTGGATCTTGCTCTGTAGACCAGGCTGGTTTGAACTAATATTTTTCTTTTAAAATTATTTTGTTATTATTAGTGTTATTTTGTGTGTGTGTGTGTGTGTGTGTGTGTGTGTGTGTGTGTGTGTATGTGTGAAAGAGCAAGAAATGGAGGGGAGAGAGAGAGTGAGCATATAAGCTAGAGAACAAATTTTGAGAGTCACTTTTTCTTCCACTGTGGGTTCAGGCAGGTACTAAGCTCAGGCTAGTGGGCTCCTGCTGGCCAGAATTATAATATTTTCAGCTTTCAATTGATTTATCAGGATATAACCTCATTGCAAAATTAACTAGTATCTATTTAAAGAATGATTTAAACACATCCTCCTTAGAAGGGCTCTTGGCGATCACATTTATCTTATCCAAAATAACTAAGGGGTAAATTCATCCTCCTGTGTTTTGAGACAGATCCTCAAGTAAGCCAGACTGGCCTCTCCCTCACTGTGTAGCCACAGATCACCTTGAATTTCTAATCCTTTGGCTGTTACCTCCCAGGTGCTGGGATTACGGCTGTTTATCACCTGGTTTTATGTGGTTCTAGGATGGAACCTAGGACTTCATTGTGCTGGGGAAGTACCCTGCCACTTCACATTCCAACACCAGGGAAATAACTTTAACTCAAATCTTTCCATGTAAAGTGACACTTTCGATTTCCCAAGAATTAGACTCAGGCATCATTGGGTAATGGAGGCAAAGTAGGCGAAGATAATTTTTTGGTCTATTACAGGGTTAAAACTGGAGAAAATAAAATTCATAGTAGTTTTTTCTGGGTATTGAGAAGGAATCCCCTGAGACATAGCACCAGCAGCTTTTAACAGTATCTCTTTTCTAAGGAGTGGGTACAAGAGTGTTCCTTTGGTATTATCACTGTGTGCCTTTCCGGGTTTGTCTTGCTTTAGACTAGCTTCTACCTTTCCATTCTGTGTCGCATAGCAAGTATTTATCTACCTATTTGCTTGTTTATTTATTTTTATTTTTTATATTAATCAGGTTATTTACTTTGTATCCTAGCCGTAGCCCCCTCCTTTATTCCCTCCCAATCCCACCCTCCCTCTCTCATCTCCTCCCTGCCCCTTTCTAGTCCACTGATAGGGGAGGACCTCCTCCCCTTCCATCTCACCCTACCTTATCAGGTCTCTTCAGGACTGGTTGCTTGTTTATTTTTAAGATACAGCCCTCTATGTAGCCCTGGCTCTTCTGGATCTCACTATTGTAGACCAGTAGGCTGTGTCAAAATCATAGACCTGCTTGTCTCTGCCTCCTGAGCCCTGGGATTATAGGTGTGTGCCACCACTCTTGTTTTGTGGAAAGCATATGAACGCTGCTTGTTATTTCATGGTTGCTAAAGCAGGCATGGTGGCACAGGACTTTAATCCCAGTACTTGAGAGGCAGAGGACAGCAATGCATGGCGTCCAGTGCAATCCAGTCCAAAGTTCATAGTGAGAGCATCTCAGGAAACCAAAAGTTAAAAAAATAGTGTTTAGCATTTATAGCTCACTACATTTAATCTTCATGATAATCCACTATGGTTAGGTATTAGAAGGAAGGGTTTATTTAGTTATCTACTCATTTATTTATTACTTAATCACTCTATGGCCTGATCCCAGCCCCCTCCCTCCTCTTCCCAATCCTACACAACCCTCCCCCATTCCTCCTCCTCCTCCTTTTCAGAGAATGGGGACCCCCAAGGGGTACCAACCCACCCTAGCACCTCAAGTCAAAGCAGGACTGAGTGCATCTGCTCCCACTGAGGCCAGACAAAGCAGCCCAGCTAGGAGAAAGGGATCCAGAAGCCGGGCACAGGGTCAGAGAAACCTACTCCCATTGTTAGGGGACCTACATGTTGACCAAGCTGTTTATCTGCTACATATGTGTAGGGGGTCTAGGCCCAGCCCATGTATGCACTTTGTTTGGTGCTTCAGTCTCTGTGAGCTCCCATGGGCCTCAGGTTAGTTGACTCTGTAGGAAGAGTTTGGTTTTGGCTCTCATTTTCAGAGGGATTTTAAGCTCTGCATGATGGGACGACAGGACAGTCAGATGGCTGCGAGGTGCCAGGAAGATGAAAGCCATCTCAAGCCAGGGGCGGGTCCACTGGTCCACTTTGATCCCTCGGGCACCACAGCCTGCAGAACAGCATCACCACCTAGGGTCTGGGTGTCAGAGTAGCAGCCTGTGGGGACATTGGAGATTCCACCCATAACATGGATGTCTAGGCTTTTTCTAGATTTGGGCTGCTACTCGTACCACTATGAACATGAATTATAAAGTAGTGAAGTATTTTCGTGGGTGAATACTGAATAGAGGAATGGAGGGGTCCATACTCAATTGTTTGTGAAACTCCTATTTTTGAAAATGATTGTAACATATTACACTACCTTGCAAATTCCAGTTACTTCATATTCTTGGCCTACACTGATATAGCCACACCTATTTTTGTTTTGTTTGATACAGGGTTCATGTAGCCCAGGCTACCTATAAACTCTGTAGTATGTGTTCTAGGCTGGCATTGATCTCACCACAATCTCCTGTGTTAGATTTCCAAGTATGGAATAATAGTTGGGTGCCACCATGCCAGGATAGATCTTTTATTTTAGACAGCCTAATGAGGTTTGTTCCCTCTCCTCTCCTTCCCTTCTCTTCTCTCTCCTCCCTTTAGCTGCCCCCCCTTTTTTTTTTTTTAGCTTTGGCTGTCCTGGACTCACTTTGTAGACCAGACTGGCCTCTAACTCACAAAGATCCTCCTGCTTCTGCCTCCCAGAGTTCTAGGGTTACAGGCATGTGCCACTGTGCCCTGCTTAACAGTATTTTTAGTAGTAGGGCAGTGGTGGCACACACCTTTAACCCAGCATTTGGGAGGCAGAGACAGGTAGATCTCTGTGAGTTTGAGGCCAGCCTGGTCTACAAAGCAAGTCCAGGATGGCCAAGGCTACACAGAGAAACCCTGTCTCAAAAAACAAAATGAAAACCAAAACTTAACATTTATTTTCAGCCTTAGTCTACATAGAGAGTTGCAGGCCAGAAAAGCCTACATAGTGAGACCTCTTCTCAAAATAAAATATATTATTGTATATGTTTGAGTGTTTTTCCTGTATGTATATAAATGTGCAGTGTGTGTGCCTGGTACCTGTGGAGGTCAGAAGAAGGTGCCAGATCCTCTGCAACAGGAGGTACAGATGGTTGTTGTAGGTGACAGTTAATATTTACTATTGGTTTATCTTTTATTAATGCTGTGATTAATCCTAAACAGCTGTATACCCAAATCACTACACAGAGACTGGGATTTATTTAATTAACCTAGATCACAATGCTTGGCAATAATTACTCCATCTTAAACCTCCAAGCCATAATTTCCTAACATTTAGATTCACCCATTATACTGGCTTTTTGTGAAATCTTAGGTCTGGTTCATTCTCCATGTCGTTCCAAGACCTCTCCTGCCTCTGCTCTCCCAGCCTCTGCTCCCGACTCTTTCTCTGCCTTCCACTCCTTCCTGTTCTCCTCTTACCTTCCTCTCCTCTGGCTCCTCCCCTCTCCATTGCTCAACACTGTGCCTGGGTTGTTTTATTTTGGCATGTTTACACAAAGTTGAGACAGGTGATACTTAGAATAAGTATCACAATGCAATGTCTGGACTGAAACCAAAGAGTGGGGGAGAGAAATCAGCATTTGATTGAACAAGGGTAAGGTGTATACATTCCAAAAGAACATTATACCAACAGATGGCTGTGAGCAACTATGTGTGCTGAAAAAGAAATCCAGGTCCTCTGCAAGAGCACAAAGTGTTCTTAACTATTGACCATCTCTCCAGCCCTATATTTAATTTTAAGCTTCAAAGTCTTGTTTAACATATATGCACTTTAGCTGCCTCTGATTTTCGTGTCACTGAGAAATAATTACTAAAACCACCATCAAGAAGATGTTTTTCTGTGGCTGAAAAGATGGCTCAGAGGTTAAAAGCACTGGCTGCTATTCTAGAGGTCCTGCGTTCAATTCCCAGCCACCACGTGGTGGCTCACAACCATTTATAATGAGATCTGGTGCCCTCTTCTGGAGTGCAGGTGTACATGTGACAGAACATTGTATACATAATAAATAAATAAATCTTTAAATAAAAAGAAACTGTTTCCTCCACTGGGCTTGTTGGTACACACCTTAAATCTCAGCGCACAGGGGCCAGAGGAAAGCGGATCTCTGTGAGTTCAAGGCCAGCCTGGTCTATAGAGTGAGTTCCAGGACAACCTGTGCTACACAGAGAAACCCTGTTTCAATAACAACAAAACCAAAAAAAAAAACCTTATTTTTGTTTTGCCAAGTCAGAATTTCATATAGTTCAAGCTGGCCTTGAATGCTACACAGCCAGGGTTGACCTTTAACCCCTGATTCTCCTTCCTCCATTACCTCTGCCACCAACTGCTGGGTTTATGGGCATGTGTCACTACAACTGGTTTGAAAATGTTTTCACTGCCAGGCTTGGTAGTGCAAGCCTGTAATCCCAGCACTCAGGGAGGCATAGACAAGCAGATTGTTGTAAGCTCGAGGCCAGCCAGGTCTACAAAGAGTTCAGGAAAGCCAGGGCTACACAGAGAAACCCTGTCTTTGAAAGATCCCCGGAGGGTATCTTCCGTCAGAGAGACCCCCTCCCAA
>NW_026596085.1:1362546-1373437 GCF_907164565.1 Psammomys obesus
ACAGGTACCCGGGGCAAAAAGTCTTTCGGAAGACTTCCGCGCCCCCCAGGTAGAAAGCTGGGGTTTTTATAGGGTTTTAGAGGCAGAGGCACTGGTACAGAAACGAGAGGGCATGGTTACAGGGGGCTGATTGGTACGTTTACACGAGACCACAATTTGCGTCAAAGTTTGGCAGGGGCACCAAGATTCCAGGAGCTGGGTGGTCAAGGGGGGTAGGATGACCCCTTGACGTGGCCCGCCACCTGTTATTTTGTTTTTCCCTATCTTAGCTGAAACAGTCTCACAGATATCTATGAGAGTGATTAACACAAACTGTTTTTAGTATGACTGGGGCAGCCTGACCACAGATATCCCAAGTGGGTGACACAGCTAGGATTTCTCAGTAATTTTCCAGTTTTTCATCTGGCCTTCAGAGTTTTACAAAACAGTGGTGTCTCACAAAATGGCATTAGCTATGTTTAACTTAGGGTGAGGCTGGGGTCTTTCATCTTGAAAATCCAAAATATAATAAATAAATAAATGAATAAATAAATGCTTTCAACATTTTGATTCCTTTAGAATTATATTCACTAATACTCTACAAATTATAGTCACACTTTAAAATGAATGTAAATATGGTAAACAAAAGGAAATTAGATATGATACCATGCTTCTTGGTGTTTAAATCCTAGGTCAAATTTAACTTGAAGTAGATGGACTTTCATATATTAAATAAATGTGGTGTTATGCCCAGATCTTAAGGTCCACAAAGACCACCAGGAGTCAGACCACCTATGCAAGAGCAAAGAGCTTTATTTGGGCTTAAGCTGGGTCTCTCCACCATCACCAACACAGTGGATCAGAGAGGAGAGAGCCCCAGCAGCTGCATGGCAGGATTTTTTTTTTTTAATCAGGGTTTGAGTAAGAACCAGGAATTCCCAGTTTAGCAGTTACAGGACTGGATGACATTCAGGAAGAGCAAGCTTGTTACAAAGTGATTGGCTGACTAACATAACTAACATGAATGAGCTATCTACAGACCTCAGGAATGTTAGGTATTTTCTGTGCCATGAATGTTCTACTATGGTGGGCTGCCCAGCATAGATGCCCTACCCTGAGATAAGATACCTTCCCGTTCTTGTGGTTATCCTCAGGCTGTTCCTTGGGTAGGGGATTTTGTGACTTTGTTTCTGGAATTGGTGACGTATGGCCTAGTTCCTGGTGACTTTTCAGGGTGTCAGGCTGACATTAAGATGGAGATATTGGGGGCTCAAGAAGGCTGAAAGGCTAGTCAAAAGCTAGGCAATGGGGCACTTACCAAAATCATTTGATTAGTGATACAGTTGAAGACACGGAACCATCACATCAGCTGGACTGGTTTACGTCAGCTTTTAGCAACTCTAGATCTCAGCTTGAATGGAATCTTTCAGCCAGGTGAAAATCTGCTGAGAAAAATTTAGACTAGAAACGGAAGTTAAAATTTGTCCAGTAATTGTGAAACTGAGGAACCCCAAGACCAAGGGAAAAAAAATCCCATTTCAAAACCAGGTGGGTGTATTCATCTGGGGTCCATCTAAGCAGTGGCAGGTCCAGGTCTTATGACTTTTTTATTTTATCAGTATAAACAATTTAGTCGCTAAAATCAATACCAATTTAAAATGAGACTTGTCTTCTTATTCTAAAAGGAGATAGGATAATAAACAGAATTCATTATGACTAAGAGGTTCTGTAATTTTTTTTTTTGCCCTAGGCCACACCATGTGGCAATTTCAAAATGGCGGACTCACATCACATGGCAGGCCACATGGTTGCTATTTTTTAAAAAAATATTGTGTTTCTATAGATGTTACAAACACATATGCACACATATATTGTTTGGACCAAATAAGTGATGATGTACACAGCAGATTTTATATGAAAGAGGTTTATTAGCTGGAGATGAAGAGAGAGAGAAGGAGAGAGTGAGACATGATAGGGGGAAGAGAGGGGGCACCCCAACAGAGAAAGAGGAGGAAGGCAAGAGAGGGCAAGAGAGAGACATAGTGGCGGATTGGTCCTTTTAAGGAGCAAGGTAACTGCGCCTGGCAGGTGTGGCTACCTGGCCAGTGACACATGATGACATGGGTTGCTAAGCAACTCAGAAGCAGGCGGCCTAACTACTAACATTCCTCCCTTTTTCTATACTTAAAAAATGAGGAACTTGGGCTGCTTCTCATGTAAGACAAGTTAAAGTATATACATTTAGATTCATTGGAAGCAGTTCTTGGTTGCCATGCAAGGGGGTAAGAGAAAAAGAAAAAATAATAGCAACAAAAAGACCAGATTACATGGTCAAGAGGAGGAGGGGAAGCCCCTGCCCTGGAAAGTTCAGGGTAGAGGATTGCCAGTAGAGAGTTGCCAGCCACACAAGGCAGCAGATAGGGACTGAGGAATGCTGGGAGAACCTGCAGCTACTTGTCCTGGGACTAAAGCACTCCATTCCACCCTTTTGTTAATAATAAGTGAATATCAGGCGTAGATTCTCTTCTGGCTACTTCCTGCTGACACTAGGGGCACTGTAGGGAGGTCAAAAGGCTGAAATGCTGGCCAAGTCCAGGAAGAACAGGCTGTTTTGATGCTGTCCAGGGTTTGTGAGAATATCCATGGCTGGGAGGGAAAATGCAGGCCCAGCTTGATGGAAGTCTGTGAGGTCAGACTGGAACACTTGTGGTAGCTGCTTTGGCACTGTTGTGGATATAGGAAACATCTGGCAGGATATTGAAACATATATATATATATACAGGCAAAAGATAAAGTTAAGTAGGTTATGGAGAAAGTTCTTTAGATGTACATTTAAAACTTTTGGGAAAGCGAACAGAAGTGGAAGATTTGGATCAATGATACTAGAAAATGGGAACCTCCATTTACCTGAGGGAACCTCCATTTACCCAATCACTGGCAGTAATTAAGGCTTTGCTTTGGATCTGTCATCTAAGGAAATTGAGGCCAAGTTTGGTTACTAAAGTGTGTAATCTTAGAGGCCCTTAAAGCAGGCATTAGGTGTAGAAATCTGAAATTCTCCAGATGACATCCCAGAGGAGAATCTGTAAGAAAGGACAAATGGACTATTCCCATTGGGAAGGTAGGGTCAGTGACCTGCCAGAGGTGACCCAAAGGCAAGGTTTGCCTCAGTAGAGTATGGTCCTACTTAATCCAACAACTTGTCAGTGTTGGCCAGAGACCAAGGGCACAGCTGCCTGTAGGAGACATGGTTTACCTAATGCTAGGATTTTCATAGACAAGCATAAGAGGGGGAGAAACTGTGCATGTAGAAGGGGAAAAAAAAAATCTCTCCCAAGGGAAAAGTGTGAGTCCTAAATGGAGGTCAGCCAAAAGGGTCAACCGTAGCCAATGAAGACCGCTGTTGCAGGGTCCCTCCATCTCAGAAGGATGCTCAATGGTCAGTCTTCCCCTACCAAGAGAGGTGTTTATGCTGACCAATGAGGGGAACTCACCAATCCAGTGGCTAGCCAATGAGGGGAACTCACCAATCCAGTGGCTAGCCAATGAGGGGAACCCACCAATCCAGTGGCTGGCCAATGAGGGGAACTCACCAATCCAGTGGCTGGCCAATGAGGGGAACTCACCAATCCAGTGGCTGGCCAATGAGGGGAACTCACCAATCCAGTGGCTGGCCAATGAGGGGAACTCACCAATCCGGCCAGTGTTGCATGTAGGAGGTAGCAATCAAGTAGCCAGGAAAGGGAAGTCCCAAAACCAGGGAAAGGGGAGGAATCCCACCCTCTGAGATAGGCAATAAGTGCTGTACTTAAATGGAGCCTAACTGACCTAAGAGGTGGATTCAGGTTGATTTCCTGCAGCTTACAAGAATTACTTTTAAGTTTTTTGAAGGAGGTAAAACTTTAGACATGTTAGCATCACAATTGGATTCTACACTAAAATATACATTGTAGAAAAGGCAGTGGCCATACACATTTGTGTTAACAGCATAACCATTCCTTAGGGTGAGCTCTGAAAGGGCAGAAGCCTTTTGTGAAGTAGAAGGGAAAGCTCACTTGATCTTAACCTTTAGTATAAGTACACGTTATGGAGATTTAAAACCTTGAGCTTGGAACCATGATAGTGTGTGATATAGTGGGATGTTTTGTATTAGAGTTAGATTAATAAATCAGAGCTCTATTGATAAAGGTCAAAGCTCTAGACAGTCAATATAACAGTAGCATAGCAACAGGAGAAATATTAAGCCTTTTTATCTATTTAGGATACCTTAAATCACCTTAGACATTACAGCCTTTATAACTTGCATTCACCACCTTAAAACACTTTCTAAGACCCTCAAACATTTATAACTTGTGTTTACCAACCTTAAGATGCGTTCTTAGACCCTCAAACATTTATAATTTGCGTTTACCAACCTTAAGACACTTTCTTAGACACTCAAACATGTATAACTTGTGTTTACCAACGTTAAGACACTTTCTTAGACCCTCAAACAACACTTTTATTTTTTTAGGCCTTTGTATCTAGTTACTATGAACATTTATTGTCCTTTAGCTGAAGGGATGGTAAAAAGTTACATTCAGGCCTGTTTCTTTTATTTTTATTTTTTATATTAATTACAGTTTATTCACTTTGTATCCCAGCCGTAGCCCCCATCCCCTCCCAATCCCACTCTCCCTCCCTCTTCTCCTATGCCCCTACCCCAGTCCAATGATAGGGAAGGTTCTCCTCGGGCCTGTTTCTTGAGTCTGGCAACAAGGCATATTGTGTCTAGGCCTGACAATAGCAACTCTAGGACTCAGGCTTAAGGCCTGGTCTCCGGCATATGAAGAGAACTGAGAAGGCATCTGAAGCCTCCTAAGACAGAAGTTGGCAACATATCCATGGGACCCCAGTGTGAGGGCAAAACAGACCTGCAGTGTTACCCTGGGCTGGGTGAGAGTGGTGGAGGTCGCAGAATCAAGGAGCCATTTGTCCTCTGCCAGCCCAAGGAGCTGGAAGGCTGGAAGTGTCTGTGGCTCTTGTGCTAGTTGAGCCTCCATGGCTGGGCACAGAGGACAAGCCTGCATGGGAGCGTTTTGACTTCCAGAGGCCAGTCTGCCAGCAGGCAGCCATGGCTTGTTGAGGCAGCTGCAAGACCAGTGTCCCCTTTGGCTGCATTTGAAACAGTCACCTGGCAGAATTGACTTTTGGCTATACCCCAGTGGTATGGGGCATTGCAGACCTCTTGTTTTCTGTGGAGATGGGAACGAAGCAGAGGCCGTGGAGGAAAGCTGTTTACTGGTTTGCTCTTTGTGGCTTGCTCAGTTTGCTTTCTTACATGACTCAGGGCCACCTTCCAAGGGCTGGTATCACTCAGAGGGCTGGGCCCTCTGAAATAAACCCTTGATCAAGAAAATGTCTCAAAGGTTTACCTACAGACCAGTCTGATGGGGGCATTTTCTCAATTGATGTTCACTCTTCCCAGAAGAGCTGCATAGTTTCATGACAACCTGACAAAAGTTAGAATCATCAGAGAGGAGGGAAGGAACCTCAACTGAGAAAATGCCTCCTTGAGATCAAGCTATAATCAACAAGCCAGGATGCAGCAGCCTTCCATAGCTTCTGCATCAGCGCCATCCTCCAGCCAGGTTCCTGCCCTCACTGCATGTAGTGATGAACTGTTATATGGAGCTGAGAGTGAAATAAACCCTTTCCTTCCTACGTTGCTTCTGGTCATGGTGTTTAACCACAGCAATAGCCACCCTAAGGCGGCACCCTAGCTTGTGTAAGTTAATGAAAAACTAATTATTGCTGGTGCTGAGTGATGGTATTCTAGAATTGTGAAAATGGCTTGGAACTTAGAAACTTATTTATTGCCAAGCAGTGATGGTACACAGCTTTAATCCCAGCAATCTAGAGGCAGAGGCAAAGGTAGGCGAATCTCTGTGAGTTAGAGGCCAGCCTGGTCTACAAAGCTGTTACACAAAGAAACCCTGTCTCAAAAAACCAAAACCCAAACCAAACCAAACCAAATAAACAAACAAACAAAAAACTCCAAACCAAAAAAGGTCCCAAAAAACTTAAAACTTGGGGCTGGAGAGATGGCAAAGAGGTTAAGAGCACTGGTTGTTCTTCCCAAGGTCCTGAGTTCAATTCCCAGTAACCACATGGTGGCTCACAACCATCTATAATGAGATCTAGTGCCTTCTTCTGCCCTACAGGCACACATGCAGGCAGAATACTGTATAACTAATAAATAAATAAATAAATAAATCTTTAAAAAAAAAAACCAAACTTAAAACTTATTTATGGCGTGCGCACAGGTGTGTGTGTGTGTGTGTGTGTGTGTGTGTGTGTGCGCCTATGTGTGTACTCCTCACATTCCATGGCACCATGTGGACATCAAAAGATAAACCTCAGAAATCAGTTCTCTCCTGACACTCAGTAGGATCTGGGAGTGGAACTCTGGTGTCAGATTTGGCAACAAGCAAGCTCCTCTGATGGTTGAGCCATTTTGCAAGCCCCTCCCTGACCACCTTTAGCTGGTGCTTAGCAATCCATCTTTCTGATAATTCTGACAATCTGACAAACTGTGTTCCCACAGTTATTCACTGTTTGCTTGAGACAGTGTCTTTTATAGCCCAGGCTAGCCTCAAACTTCCCGTATGGTCAAGGATGACCTTGTACTTCTGATCCTTCTACCTTCATCTCCCCGGTGCTAGGATTCCAAGCATGCCCAGTGTGCTGGTGAGGAGCCTGCAAGGATGAGAAGGCCCTGGCCCAGAGTGCACTACTGAAAGGGGAAACAGCGCTTCAGCAGTCTTGCTGAAGACAAGTCAGAGGCAGTTCAGGGCTGTTAGTGACAGAAAATGCTGCAGTTAGAGTCCCAGGCCAGCTTAAACCCAATGTTCTTTCAATTTCATCAGGCATGCTACATGATGAACACTTAAAAAAAATTCTTTTTATCTAGTTGAAGAGTTGTTGAGACAGGGTCTCATGTAGCCCAGGTTAGCCTCAAACTTCCTCTGTAGCCATAGGATTGCCTTGAATTCTTACTTGTGATTTCTGAGTGCTGTAGGCATGAACCATCATGTCTGACCTATAACTTTCTTTCTCTTCCTCCTCCTCCTCCTCCTACTTTCTATGAGAAAATCTGAGGCTCATAGTAAAGCCACAGTGGCAAGGCTTTGTTTGTTTTTGACATGGGAGGCTCTCCCTATATTGCCCAGGCTGGCCTAGGAGTCACAGTTCTGGCCAGTCTTCCCAAAAGTTGAGGTTAGCTAGCAAGACTTAAGTATTTCTCAAAATTCTGTTTTATCTGTCTGTTTAAATTTGGGTGGATGCTTGTGTGTGCGTGGCCATGCACTTGCGGGAGTCCATTCTCTCTTTCCTCCCTGCGGCTCCCAGGCTGGGCAGCAGGCACTGAAATCACAGAGCATCCCACACCCTAACAAGACTTTAACAGGTTGGCTTTATATTGATTACTGACATTCTGAGAGTAAGCATGACCAGAACTTGTTATTCCTCCTTTTCATAGGAAGTTCTCACACGGCTGATTGAAATCATGAACAATGTGGAGCTGATAATGACTCGCTACAATATCGACAGCACGTCCCCTTTGAGGAAGCTTTCACTCAAAGAAAACCAGAAAAAGAAGAGAAAGTTTTTGTTAGAGAGGATGGCCATGTCTATTAAGTCTATGGATATTAGAGAAAAAACACTTAGCAGTCTTCAGTACTGGCTAGAAGAATGGAGTAAGTGTCTGGAAGGAGCCAGAGGGAAGGAATAGGGTTAATGAAGGAGAAATTAAATCACAAGTGAGGTTGAAGGGTTGATCTGCCCAAGAAGGAAAGACCCCCCCCAGAGCCAGGGGAATAAGCCCCGTGTGTTTTAGCCTTGGTTGTATTTTCTTAACTTGCTGGTTTAGCTGTGTGGGCTTCTACTCCAGGTTTCTTTCTATCTCATTGTCTGCTAGGGGAAGGGCCCCGCCTAACAGTAAGCGCATGGCAACACTGCTCCCCAATGGAACCACGTCACACACTTACCAAAAAGCATAAGACTATATGGAGATAATTAGTTTCTTTCCTCCGTAAGATGGCTTTCTTTACTCTCTTCAAGATTTCATTTTGTCTGAGGTGCCCGCCGTTGACATGGATGAGGTTCGCCATGCAGTTGCACGAATGGAAGTAATGCAGGAAACGCTGAAAATAATTGAGTATAATGTCAACCGCCTGCTTCGAATCACCATAGCACTCCTTGAAGAAAGGAAGAGACAAAGGAAAAAAATAAGTAAGTGCACTTTGTAATGCTTGGAAATAGGGTTTAACTTTTTACCAAAATACAGCTCTACTGGGGACTGGGGAGAAGGCTCAGTGGTTAGGAGCACTAGGAGTTCTTCCAAAGGACCCAGATTCTATTCCCAGCACCCACATGGTGGCTCAGAACTATCTGTAACTCTGGTTCCTGTGGGAAACAATGCCTTTTTTTTTTTTTTTTTTTTTTTTTTTTTTGCTTTCTCAGGTACTGTGCATACACATGGTGCTCAAAAACTCATGCACATAAAATAATAATAATAAACAAAACTTTAAAATACAGCTTTATTGAGGTATAATTTGTATTCCATAAAATGTACATGTGTCAAGTGCACAATTATTTTTGTGAATTCAGAGTTGCTGTGGATTAATCAACACCTTTCTCTGTTAGTGGTGATGCTGGGGATTGAACTTGGAGCTTTATTATTTCGAGGCAACCACTCTACCCTGCACCACACTCAAAGCACACAGCAGTCCTATTTTAAAGCATTTCCATTACCCAAGATCATCTGTGCTCAGTAGTAGTCAGCATCTGTAGTCAGTCTTTATTCACATCCACAGTCCTAGACAAACATTAACTAATCTATTTTGTCTCAATAAATTTATTTTGGCTATTTTATATAAACAGTCATATTATGTGTGGGTTTTATTTTGTTGAGACAGAGTCTTTCTATGTAATCCAGGCTAGCCTGGAATTTGAAGAGGTGTAGGTAGTCACAGCGTTCTGAAGGCTAGGGTTATAAGTGTGAGTCACTACACCTAGCTGCTGTGGGCTGTCTGTCCTGCCTGTCTCATCAGCAGTTTTGTAGGGCACACCAGTAAGCTGGTCCTCTCTCTGTAGCCTTGTATGTGGTTGGCAGGTATGCCACATCTGGTTGGCCTGTTCATCAGCTGCTGGATAGTTAGATGTTCTCCACATTTGTCTTTTCTGAATAATGCCGCCATAAACACACACGTGCAGGTTTCTGGAAGGCACATGTTTTGGTTTGTGAGCATATACAGGATTTGTAGACAAGTAGATTTGCTTGCTCATACAGCAAATCTGTTTCTGAAGTGGCCTCAGAGTTTTACATTTCTGTCTGTAGGGTAGGAAGGCCCCAGCATTTCCACATCCTCAACACTCATGACTCACTTTTATTACCCAGTTGTTGTGAAGAGATATTTCCTGGGGATTTACACTGAATTTCCCTCATAAGGAGTGAGGATAAGCAAGTTGTGCTTTTAGTCAACTTGTGTTGTGTGCTTCAGTGGAAATATCTGTTGGATACTTCTCCCTTTCATACCTTTTATTTTACTCCTCCACTCCAGTTCATCTCCTATATAGCTATAAGCTTTTCATTATTTTTATGTGTGTGGGTGTTTTGCCACATGCATGCTTGATACCCGTGGAGGCAACCTGGAACTGGAGTTATAAATGACTCTGAGACCCATGTGGGTCCTGGCATTGAAACAGGTCTCTCTCACAGAGCAGCTAGGGATCCTAACTGCTGAGCATTTCTCCAGCTATTTTAATTTTTATTTTTTTGGTCTTTCAAGACAGAGTTTTCTGTGTAGCCCAGGCTGCTTTGGAACTCACTCTGTAGACTAGGCTGGCCTTGAACTCATAAAGGTCCACCTAACTCTGCCTCCCAAGTGCTGGAATTAAAGGTATGTGCCACCAGTACCTGTTTCCCTTTTATTTTTAAACTATACATAAAATTGGACACAGTTAGAGGATTCCACGTGTGGTTCCTCTATACTATTCTGTCTGGAGAATGATCTGATAGCTCTGCTTTCAGTTTCAATTGGAGTGAAGTATGCAGCAAGCAAAAGTTAAAGAATAGCAATAGCAGGCAGACAGAAGCAGCAGACAGACAGCAAAGCATCATTTTACAACATACAGCAAAGAAGACTGGCCTAGTTGAAAAGCAAACCAAATCTGGGCAGTGGTGGCACAAGCCTTTAATCCCAGTACTTGGGAGGCAGAGGTATAGGAGGGGGGCAGGAGGCAGAGAGGCAGAGAGGAGGCAGAGAGAGAGAGAGACAGAGAGGCAGAGAGGAGGAAGAAAGGAGACAGAGGTACAGAGGGGCAGAGGAGTTGAGGGGAAGAAACATAGAGGGGCAGCGAGGAAGAGGCGCAGAAGGCAGAAGCCTAGAGGGGCAGAGAAGCAGCGGGGCAGAGGTGCTGAAGGGCAGAGAGGCAGAGTGAAGGCAGAGAGGTGGAGAGGGGTAGAGGCACAGAGAGGCACAGAGAGAGAGAGGCAGAGAGGAGGCCAAGGGAAGGGGAGAGAGATAGAGGAAGAGAGGCAGAGAATTACAGAGAGAACAGAGAGAGGCAGAGAGGAAGCCAAGGGAGGCAGAGAGAGAGAGAGATAGGTAGAGAGAGCAGAGAGAGGCAGAGGCAGAAAGAGAGAGGCAGAGAGACATAGAGAGAGGCAGAGATGAGGCAGATAGAGAGGCAGAGAGGCAGAGGCCGCAGGGAGGCGGCGAGAGGCAGAGAGGAGGCAGAAGCCCAGAGAGGCAGAGGCACAGAGGCAACGACAGAGGCACAGAGAGAAACAGACAGAGGCAGAGAAAGGCAGAGGTACAGAGAGAGAGAGGCAGAGAGGGGCAGAGAGAGGCAGAGAGGGGCAGAGAGA
>NW_026596085.1:1373447-1376474 GCF_907164565.1 Psammomys obesus
GAGAGGCAGAGAGGGGCAGAGAGAGGCAGAGAGGGGCAGAGAGAGGCGGAGGCACAGAGAGAGAGGCAGGCAGAGAGGCAGATTGGCAGAGAGTTTGAGAGGCAGCAGGGCAGAGGAGCAGAGGGGAGGAGTGGCAGAGAGGCAGAGGAGCAGAGGGGCAGAAGGGCAGAGGCAGAGAAGCAGAGGCACAGAGTGGCAGAGTTTCAGAGGAGAGGTTGGGACGCAGAGGAGAAGCAGAGAATGAGGCAGAGAGGAAGAGATGTGGCAGCAGAGGCAGAGGAGGCAGATGAGGCTGAGGCAGAGGCAGAGGCAGGCAAAGGTCTATGAAGATAGCCTGACAGCCAGGGCTTTATTGTGAAATCTTGTTGAAAAACAAAACAAAACAACAACAACAAAACAAAAAGTTAGAAAGAGAGAGAGAGGGAGAGAGAGAAGCAAACTTAATACAGGTGTAGTGGCCATGCCATTAATCCCAGTTGAAGTAGGTGCATTTGAGATTAGCCTCGTTTTACGTAGAGAGTTCCAGGCCAGCCAAGACTACATAGTGAGACCCTGTCTCAATTCCCAATACCTTCAAAAGGAAAGCATCCTCCAATCAGGGGCTGCAATGTCAGGCAGAAATCAACGAAGGCAGCCAATGCAGTCTGAGTTTTGCACCATGCTTTTCTGTGCACAAGCTCCCAGCTTGCCTTTCCACTGCAGGTGTTTGTCATACCACGGGCTGAACAGGGACATCTTTTGGAGACAGTTCTCAGGAACAGGTTGTGTTTACCCTTGGGATGTTTTGTTGTTCATGGCTCTCCCTGTGAGGAAGCCAAAGGCTCAGCCTCCTCCAGGACAGGGATATGAAGAGATAAGGGGCACTCCTCACAGCCTCCATTGGTCTTAAGCAGCATGTGACTGCTCTGAAATATTCCTAATAACTAGACATCTTGCAATGTTCAGGGGAGGATTTTGCCATTGCATTAGTACATCTTATTATTTCTTGGTATCTTTTGGGTATGCCCCTTCAAAAGTTGGGTTTTTGTTTTGTTTTGTTTTGAGACAAGATCTCACTGTGTCTTAGAACATAGGCCAGGCTGCTCTAGGGCTTCCTATGTAGTCTGGGCTGTCCTGAGCTATGATCCTATTGCCTCAGGCTCCCAAATGCCAGAGTTGTACGTAAGCAACAACACATCTGACTGTATAAATGCTCTTTATCAGAAAAGGGATTTATGACTATTTTCTCCCAACCTTAAGTTTTTTCCATCTTCAACTTGATATATGTGAAGACTCACATATATTTTAGTGTTTAATTTTGATAAGGTCCAATTGACTTATCATGTTTTCTATTGGCAATCATGGTTTAGTACTGTACTAGGAACTTGTCAACAGGCACACTAGTGCCTTTAGTTTCAACCACTTGGGAGGCATATTTTTGAATTTTTTTTTGTGTGTGTGCATATGTGCACTTTTATTATTGTTGCTGTTTGTTTTTTTTCAACACCAGGGGCTAAGCATGAAGAGCGAGTTGGTCATAAACTGTGATCCTCCTGCCTCTTGAGTGCTAAAATTACAGGTGTATGCTTTTGGATTTCACATCACTTACATTTAATGTAATTACTGCTCTGCTTGAATTTATTATTGTTCTCTAAATATTTTATATTGTTCTTTGTTCCAGTGTTCTCTTACTGGCTTCTGTGATAAACATCTTCTTTCTTTCCTTCTGTGAGACAATGTCTTAGATAATCTAGGTTGGCCTCAGACTTGCTGTGTTGTTGAAGACACCTTCAGTTGTTTATCCTCCTGCCTCTACTTCTGGCAGTGCTGAAATTCTTGACCTGCTTTACAAGGATGCTGGGAGCCAAATTCAGGTTTTGTGAAGAGAGTGCTTTCTCAACTGCCAATTTATCTCTCCAGCTCCCAACAATACAGGTTTTATGGATTTGTTTGTCTGTTTGTTTTTTTCTGATGCCAGGTCTCTCTAAGTAGCTCTGACTGTCTTGGAGATTGTTATGTCAACCAGGATGGTCTTGGACTCACACAGATTCTCCTATTGTTATGCCCAGATCATGAGAACCCTCAAAGACCACCAGGAGACAACTCCATTGCAAGAGCAAGAGAGCTTTATTGCAAGAGCAATTGAACTCGGGACCCAAGTCTCACTGATGCAGCAGTACAGAAGTGGGACCTTGGCCCTGGGTGAACAGGGTTTTTAAAGGGAAAAACTGCAAGCTGGGGGGTTCTATGCCTTGGCATTACAGAATTGTATAAAAATCATAGGGGCAAGGTGACCCTTTAGCTGAAGCTTAACTACAACTGCTATTCTTCTGAAAGTACATCTGCCTTATCCAGATTGGCTGTTGCCAGGAGAATTGATGCAGTTCTCTGCCAAGTGTACATTTTGTGGTTTTTCATGGAACCTGAGGTCAGCCCCAGGTCACAGGTGTACACAAGATGGCTTCTCATCTCAAAATGGAGTCACCCAAGCTAACTTAAGCTCTTCATTCCCCCCCCCTTTCCTTGTGTATAAAGAGGCCAATCTTGGGCTCTTACAGTCTGTCATCAGCTTCAAGTTGGCGGTACTGGGTTCTCATTACCATCAACTGTATGGTCCCTAATCTTTGCCTAAATATATCCTAACATCTTATTAAGCAAGCATGGTCCAAGAGTGACCAAAAGCAAAAGAATAAGAAGGGGGGCCTAATAGGGTGGCGATTAAAGTGGTGCGCCAAGGGGATACATCAAACCAGGTTTCAAACCAGCCTTGGCTTGCTTCTCTTTGTCTTTTCCTTAATTCTAGTCCTTTCATTACTTTGTTCATAGAGTCTTTGCCAACCCCTGAATGATCCATATAGAAAAAGCATTCTTCTCCTAATGTAGCACATAGACCCCCTTGCTGCAGGAACAATAAATCAAATCCTCCTCTATTCTGTAGTACCATCTCTTTTGTATTTGGTCATTAAAATTTACTATTGATAGATCTTTTAGTAAAGCTGAGGATAATCCTAAACCAGCTGTATTCCCAAATCACCACACAGAGACTGG